>NW_006922206.1:438511-439284 GCF_000298275.1 Orycteropus afer afer
AAAAAAAAAAAAAAAAAGTGTTGTAATGACCACATTGGAGGAGCTTCGTAAGATGTAACATGATGTTGAAAAAGTGGCTAGCAGAGTCAGACACACAGCAGATGCTAGAGTGTTAACATCATTGTAAGACTACTTTTCAGATGGGAAAAACACCGTTTCTATCATAAAGCCAAGCTTGCAACGATTCTTCTTCTCACTTCACTGATGTCGTTGTTAGCTAATCTCAGATTTTCTTCTTTATCAATATTTATAAGGATTATTTACTTCTGCCATTCATGATGACAATAAAAATATTGCTTGGAAATGATGGGATTTACAGCACTGAATAAACTATACACCATTTACTGATGAGATAGAGTAATCAAATACAGCAAATTTGCTTGAATAATTGTGTTTTGTTGTTTGTTCTTATCCAGTTGATTCTGACTTTAAACAACCCTATATGTGTGGAGTCGGGTTTGACTCGACAGCACATAACAACAACAACAAATATGTGTGGAGTACAGCTGCTCCCCGGGCTTTTCAAGGCTGTGACCTTGCAGAAGCAAATTACCAGGACTGTCTTACATGGTGCCTCTAGGTGGGTTTGAACCACCAACATTTTGGCCAGTAGTTGAGCACTTAACTGTTTACATCATGCAGGGACTCCTAGCTTTTGTATTAGCTTTCTTAAAATTCTTTTCAAGGAAATTGGTCAAGCTCTCAACCAGGTGTGGTCAAGGGCCACACCTTCAGATGGTGTGGCTTGTTCTCCATGTTGCCCATTAGACTGC
>NW_006922206.1:440054-441136 GCF_000298275.1 Orycteropus afer afer
GTATCTGAGTAGTTGCATTGGGGATGTGGTCTTCTTCCAGTATATAAGAAGAAACTTTGAGGAAGGTCTCTAGATGTGGGGCATGTTTGGACCTTGCATGTAGCTGAGTCTTCATCACAATGGCCTGCCCTGTTGTCTGCTAACATTGGGATTGTTAATGGATTTGAATTAGTGGCCTGCCATATTGCTTGATCATCTAGAGATTGTGCCATTTCACTTGTTGACCTTAGGTTTTTCAGTCCCAGCAGCCAGTAGCTGCCTGAGCTAAGAGAAATCGACATCTTCAGTGCACTGAGAACAAGTGACAGAACTGAAACCCAAAGTCAAGGGGCTTTCACTCAGCCCCTACAGCTGGTACTTTGAACTTAGATTTTGGAACCTCTTAAACTGTAAGACAATGAATCTCTGGTTGTTGAAGCCACGTATTTGTGTTATTTTCCCATGAGAGCAAAACTAGAGGACCAAAACAGATGGCCAGAAGAAAGGACAAATCTGTCTTGGAAGAGAGACAGCTGGAATTCTCTTTAGAAGCTAGAATGGCCAGACTTCATGTCATGTGCTTTTGTGGTGTCAGAAGGGACCAGTCCCTGCAGGAGGACATTCTTGACAAAGCAGAAGGTCAGCAGAAAAGGGGAAGACCCCCAACCAGATGGATTGATACAGTGGCCGCGGCAATGGGCGCAAACATAGCAAGGATTGTGAGGATGGTGCCGGACAGGGCAACGTTCCATTCTGCAGTACACAGGGGTCGCTGTGAGTCAGAGCTGAGTCAATGGCATAGAATGATAAAAACAACATCTACTGAACACCCGGTTTCCTTTCTCATACAACATAGTTTCTGACCAATATCAGCTACAGTTTGATCTTTATCAAAAGTGACTCCTATCGGCTTTCTCTTTCTTTCCTCTTTTTATAAAGAATGATTGTTTGTTAATCAGAAACAAGCAAAGAAATTTGTGTTAAAAATGAGGGTAATTGTGGTCATCTCAGGGGAGCTCTGATGGAGTACTGCCTAAGGCATTTAACTGCTAATCAGAAGGCTGCAGGTTCAAACCCACCAGCCACTCAGAAGTATTTGCTGT
>NW_006922206.1:442108-443002 GCF_000298275.1 Orycteropus afer afer
TGCTTCCATTGACGTTGAATGTAGGACCAAGCAATGTGAATTCTTTGACAATCGCAATCTTTTCTCCATTTATCTTGTTGCTGCTTATAGGTCCAGTTGTGAGGATTTTTATTTTCTTTATATTGAGATGCAATCCATACTGCAGACTCTATTCTTCAATCTTCATCAGTAAGTATGTCACATCATCCTTACTTTCAGCAAGCAAAGTTGTGTCATCAGTGTATCAAGTGTTGTTAATATATATAAGTGAATATAGGATATATACATATAGGATATACTTCCAGATTTCTGGAGATAAACAGATTGAGGGAACCCATGGCAATGTAGCCAAGTGACCTTAAATCTGTAAAGGCTGTTATTGGGATAATATCTGCCCATAAAATATCTGCATGGGCTTAATGATTCCCAATGGCTATTTTTATTGAGATAGTATGAAGAAATTGCTCTGTATTGAATGCTTTATCCACATTATTTCAAATAACCCTCAAGGATTTCTGTTGTTGTTGTTGTTGTTATGTGTCGTCAAGTTGGACCCAACTCATAGCAACCCCTCCTTGGGTTTCTGAGGCAGTGTCACTATGGAAGTAGATTGACCAACCTTCCTTCCGTGGAGTGGCTGGTGGGTTTGAACCTCCAGCCTTCTGGTTCACAGTCAGGTGCCTTAGGCACTATGCTACCGAGCTCCCCAAGGATTCTAGGAAAGTGAAATCGTCACCTAGCCAACAGCTTATCAAAGAGGACATGAGGTTTAATGACACTATGAGTTATTAATGCAGACAGAATCCAGTGAAAGGGGAGAGGGAAGGTGAGATGGAATGAATTATGTCTCCCCAAAAGATAGGTTGAAGTATTAAACGCCGCACCAATGAGTGTGGTCTTGCTTGGGGAAATAAG
>NW_006922206.1:443597-444923 GCF_000298275.1 Orycteropus afer afer
CAAACAAACTCACTGCTCTTGAGTCAGGTCTGACTCATAGTGACCCCTCCTTGGGTTTCGGAAGTGGTATCACTATGGAAGTAGATTGTCCAATCTTCCTTCCAAGGAGTGCTTGGTGGGTTTGAACCATCAGCCTTCTGGTTATCAGTGGCACTACACCACCAGAGCTCCTACAGTCATTACATTCCATAGCAAAACAATCCAAAACCAACAGCAAACCAAAATAAAACAAAAGTAAGTTTTATTATCACCAGGATAATATTTGTCATTGATCTGTTTGGTAAACTTTAGAAAATGTATTTTCTGAAATATGTTTATCCAGTATTAGAAACCAATAAAATTTAAAAAATCCAAATGCAAATCTAAATCTAGGAGCTGCAATTAGATTGCAGTAAATTAGTCAAAGCCTGTTTTTATTTACTTACTGTAACTATACATTCATGGAACTTTTGGCACAATTTCCTTTTTTTGAGGAGGGCAGACTGCTGCCATCCTGTAAGCATTGTTACCCTGGATTCAATTGTGGCTGATCCCCTGTGTCTAATTTGTACAGTTGAAAGTCTCATAAATAAAACATTCAAAAATACTTTGTAGAAAATTTGCCCTTCACTGTATTGATTTCTATCAAAGCTATATAAATTTTTTAAGATTTGACCTTTTCTTCTTTAAAGACAAAATATTCTTGAAAAAGTGACAACATTAAAGCGTTCTGATGTAGGAAATCGTTTTTGGTAAGGTGTGTGCCATCCAGAAATAATGGATGACTGTGTTCCCTGCTGAGAGCACAGCACAGCCTTCCTGTCCTAGGAACGTGCATGGGTGCCTCATCAGGACAGTCCTGGAGTGACCACATCAGGACCGTGTGGTCCCACTTTCCAATTCCTAGAAATCATTGTGACCTTGCTGCAGTCTCCATCTCCAGGTTTGCTAATTTTCCCTGAAGAATTCCAGTGGCTTTCTCTGACAGCAAGATTGTTGCTTTTTAGCCATGATTACCAATATGACAACCTTAAAAATGATAAGAAAGATTGGAGTAATGATTAGAAACATTGGAAGATTATGGTTTATGATTGTGAGTTAAGTTGGACAGTGGCTTAGTTAACTGGTACCACTGTAACACAAATATCACAAGTAGGTGTCTTTATAGAACAGAATATATTTCCTCACAGTTTTAAAGGCTAAATGTACAAAGTAAGGTCTTGGTCATGTTGATTCCCTCCTTCTAGGTAGTCCCAGGGGTTCCTTGGTTCTTTGGTTGTAGATAATCCTCAGATAGTTTCTGTCTTCCCCTGTTTATACATTTATGTATGTCTAATCTTTTTTTTT
>NW_006922206.1:445333-445899 GCF_000298275.1 Orycteropus afer afer
TTTTTTGTTATTTTGAGTTTTGCTCCACATTTTTCTCCCACTCAATCCAGGATCTTCTATGTGACCCCTTTCAGAGCAGTTGGCAGTGGTAACGTGACACCATCTGGTTCTGGTCACAGGGTAATAAAGGCCAAGTTTCATGAGATCCACTAGTCCTTTGGACTAATTGTTTCCTTGCATCTTTGATTTCCTGCATTCTTCTTTATTTCAGATGTGGACAGAAATACAATGGAACCTTAGAGGGCCATCCACAAGCTATAAGACTCCAGTTGCTACCCATCAAAGTGGGATGTAGAACATTGTCTTTGTGGACTATGTTATACCAATTGACCTTGATGTCCCCTGAGACCATGATCCTGCACCCCTAGGTCTAGTGATTCATTCCATCAAGGTGTTTGGTTATGGCTCAGAAGTTTTCAAGACTTTGCCCCCTTTATGCTTTATTATGTTTTGTTTGTTTGTTATGTGTCGTTGAGTCGGCACCGACTCATAGCGACCCCTCCTTGGGTTTCTGAGGCAGTATCACTAAGGAAGTAGATTGCCTGACCTGCCTTCGGAGGTTATGC
>NW_006922206.1:447479-456270 GCF_000298275.1 Orycteropus afer afer
ACAAACTACAGTGGGATACTACATGATAGTCTGCTTTTTTTATATAACTCAGAAGTGATTAGGGTTAGGACACACTCCACCCTCATAGAGCTATATTAATGTAACACAGAAAATCCTCCTCCCTACTGGGATTACACCCACAGATACAAGATTTAGCATTCCAACATATATTTCTAGTGGACATAATTCAAATCATAAGAGAGAGATATAAAATACTCCAACTTCTCTATTTATTGTGTGCTATTTGAGCATTAAACTTACACAGAACCTTGGGCACAAAAGCATTTAGTTTTGTTGTACATAGGCTCACTGTGAGTCAGAACCAACTTGACGACACCTAACAACACTGGGAGCTCTGGTGGTGCAGTGCCTAAGGCACTTGATTGCTAACCAGAAGGCTGGCGGTTCAAACCCACCAGCCACTCCTCGGAAGGAGGCTGGGGCAATCTACTTCAGTAGTGATACTGTCTCGGAAACCCAAGGAGGCGTCACTATGAGTCGGGTCTGACTCAATGGCACTTAGCAACAACATGAAACAATTTAGCAATTAAATAAATAATATTTTAATTCATTATTTTAAAACATCCAAATTGTTTGAAAATACATATGGTGAGGATAACATAGAAACTATAGGTAATGGTTGTGACAATGGGCTCAAGTATAGTAAGGATAAACACAGATAAACCAAGAATCACTCTGATATTTCCTTTGCATCAAGGTTCAGTATGGGTTGGTGCGACACAGTACTACAGAACGTGACAAACATGATCATTGATGCATTGTCCAACACAAGGTTTCCACAATTGACATCTTCTGGGTTAGAGTCACTGCACACTGCCATGCTTGTGGAGAGAAAAGACAACAGGAGGAAGAGAAGGAGGAGAAAGTGTCTTGAAGGCTTGCCATCCTATATGTGTATGGATGTTGTTAAAAAAACAAAAACCAACCCCACTGCCATCGAATCAGGTCTGACTCATAGCAACCCCTCCTTGGGTTTCCGAGGTAATATCACTACAGAAGTAGATTGCCCAACCTTCCTTCCGGGGAGTGGCTGGTGGGTTTGAACTGCCAGCCTTCTGTTTAGCAGTCAGATGCCTTAGGCACTGCACCACCAGAGCTCCTAGTGTTGTTGTTAGGTGCCATCAAGTCAGCTCTGACTCACAGTGAGCCTATGTACCACAAAACTAAATGCTGCCTGGTCTCACACCATCCTCACCATCCCTTGAGTTAAACTTGAGTTCACCATTGCAGCCACTGTGTCAATCTATCTTTTTGAGGGTATTCCTCTTTTGGGGTAACAGTCTACTTTATCAAGGATGATATCCTTCTCCAGGGAATGGTCTCTTTTGACAAGATGACCAAAGTAGGTAAGACAAAGTCTGGCCATTCTCACTTCCAAGGAACATTCTGGTTGCACTTTTTCCAGGACAGATTTGTTCATTCTGGCAGTTCATATTTTCAGTATTCTTTGCAAACAACATGACTTAAATGTGTCAAATCTATTACTCAGATGGTCTCTAATTCAGGTGCATATACTCAAGGTCATATTTGGGATCTGGTGGACTTGTTTCAATTTCCTTCAGTTTCAAGTTGAAATTGTACATGAGTAATCAATGGTCTGTTCCACAGTCAGCTCTTGGTTTTGTTTTGACTAATGATATTGACCTTCTCCATTACCTCTTTCATAGATATAGTTGATTTAATTCCAATGTATTCCATCTGACAAGGTCCATGTGCAAATTCATTGTTTATGTTGTTGAAAAAAAAAGGTATTTGCAATGAATAAGTCTTGCAAAATTCTATTATGTGATCTCTGGTGTCATTTCCATCACCAAGGTTTATTTTTCCAACTACAAATGATTCTTCTTCACTTCCGACTTTCATATCCCAATCATGAGTGACAATCAATACGTCTTGATTGCATGCTTGGTCAATGTCAGAGTGCAGAAGTTGGTAAAAAATCTTCAATTTCTCCATCTTAGGCTTTAGTGGCTGGTGCATGAATTTGAATAATAGTCATATTAACTGGCCTTTCTTTATTGGGCAATCTACTTCCGTAGTGATACCACCTCAGAAACCCAAGGAGGGATCGCTATGAGTCAGATATGACTCAATGGCAGTGAGTTTGATTTGGTTTTCTTTTAGGTATATGGATAATGTCCTATCATTGAAAGCATCATACTTCAGGATAGATATTGAAATGTTCTTTTTGACAGTGAATTCTCCACCAGTCCTCTTCAATTTGTCATTCATGGCATAGTAGATCATATGATTTTATGATTCATGTGCCCCATCAGCAAATGGAAGTTCTGAAAGTTTTACTCCATCCACATCATTAAGGATAATTCCATTTTGAGAAGGCATCTCTTTTCCAGTCATATTTTGAATGTCTTCCAATCTGAGGGAATCAACACTATATCAGACAATGTTTCAATGTTATTCATAAGGTTTTCAGAAGTGGATAGCCCTGTGCTTCTTACCAGTCTGTCTTAGTCTGGAAGCACTGCTGAAACCTGTCCATGATGGTGGTCCTGCTGGTATTTGAAGTACTGGTGGCACAGCCTTCAGCCTCATGGCAACATGCGAACTACCAACATATGACAAACTGACAGACAACTGGTGGGAGATTTTATATATATATTCTCCAAATGTTGTTATTAGCTGTCATTGAGTTGACCCTTGACTTATGGTGACCCTATATACAGTGGACCAAATAGTACCTGGTCCTGTGCCATACCCATCTTTTTTTTTTTTTTTTTTTGTTAATTGTGCTTTAAGTACAAGTTTACAGAGCAGAGTTTGTTTTACATTCAATGTTTCATGTTCATTTAGTTTCACTCCCCATTTACCATTCCCAACCCTAACCCATTCTCCAGCCCCCCGCCCAGTAACCCCCACCCCTTGTGCACCTCATAGTTCTGCACTCCTGTGCTTCCTACGTTTCCTCTGTGTGAATGTTGTCCCTCTGGTGCCCCATGGTCGATTGCTCCAAAGGTTGCATTTCCACAGAGTATGTGGGTGCTTTACCCAGGGTTGAGTGGTCTTCATGTACATCTTATTTACTATTGGGCTGAGAGGCAGCCCTTGGAAATGAGTTTTATTCCAGGCCCAAAGTGTATCCCAGGGCCATAGTATTGTGGGTCTCACCAGGCTCTATCTGACCAATAATTCTTGTCATTATTGTGTTTTTAGATTTTGTTCCATATTTTTCCTCCCACTCTATCCAGGATCTCCAGATATGATCCTTTCCTGAATGGTTGGCATTGGTAGCCAGGCATCACCTAGTTCTTCTGGTCTTGAGGTCCATCATGTCCTAGAGCTTCTTACTTCCAAATGCCCTTGGTTTTTCAAACTCTTCTTCACTTCCAATGATAGGAGATCATTAGCTACATCTTATATGGCCACTTGAAAGCTTTGAAGACCCCAGTCACTACTCACCAATGTAGGATGAGGAACAAGATTTTTATGTATTTTGTTGTGCCAATTGAGTCTGGTGTCCCCCAGTACTATGGTCTTTAATCCATAGATCCATTGGATCTCTCTCCCACAGTGTCTATCCCACAGTGTCTGGGTGTCTGTGAGGGATTGCTCTATGTCTGTCTTCTGCTGTTTCACTAAGGATTGTGGGTGTTTTGTATCACTGGTATCTGTGCAAGATTAGCCTCAGCCGAATATATCCTTGGTCTAGAGTATAAGCCCATTCTCTGACCCCCATCTAATCTTCTCAGATGTTTATGTGTTTGTTTGTAGCCTGGTGTTGGGTGTTAATGGTAATGCAATATTGTGGATATATTGGTTAGTATTAGTGTCTGTCATCTATATCTTATGTGTACAATTTGGTGCACTTTTCCTAATGTTATCATGGTGGTCACAGACTCTTCCTATACCATCCCTCCCATTATCTACATCAGTGTATGGCCCAAAACTAGCCTGAAATTAATCCCTCCCTTTCCCTTCACTCCCCAGATTCATCAATTTATCTTTGATGAATTTTATAATTTTTGGTTGTACATTTAAGTAACCTGCAGAATGAGTCCCTTTCCCAAGCAAACCCTTCTTTGTCTTTTTACAGTAATGAGTTCATACATTATTTGTCCTTCTGTGATTGACTTCTTTCACTCAGCTTAATGTTCTCCAGGCTCATCCACTTTGTGAGATGATTCGCATATCCTTCATTGTTCTTTAGGAGCTCTGGTGGCGTAGTGCCTAAAGCACTTGACTGTTAATCAGAAGGCTGGCGGTTCAAACCCCCCAGCCACTCCTTGGAAGGAAAGTTGGGCAATCTACTTCCATAGTGATACTCAGAAACTCAAGGAGGGGTCACTATGAGGGGTCACTATGGATGGGTCACAAGGAGAGATCACTATGACTCAAAGGCACTTAACAGCAACAACATTTTTCTTTAATATAGCATAGTATTCTATTGTGTGAATGTACCATAATTTGGTTATCGTTTCATCCATTTATGGGCATTTAGGTTGTTTCCACCTCTTTTCTATAGTCAATTGTGCTGTGATGAACATAGGTGTACATATGTCTGTTTGTGTCCTTTCTCTTACCTCTTTAGGATATATTCCCAGTAATGGAATTCCTGGGTCAAATGATATTTCTCTTCTCAGATTTTAAGGAAACACCATACCGTATGCCACAATGGTTGTACCATTTTACAATCCCACCAACAGTGAACAAGAGTTCCAATCTCTCTGCAGCCTCGCTAGCATTTGTTATTTTCTGTCCTATTGAACTCATCTTTGTTTTGATTTGCATCTCTCTAACAACTAAAGGTCGTGAGCAATTCCTCATGTGTTTGTTGGCAGCCAGCATATCATCTTTAGTCAAGTGTCTGTTTACATCCTTTCCCATTTTTGAATTAGGTTCTTTGTCTTTTCAATGTTGGGGTGTTGAAGTTTTCTACAGATTTTGGAGATAAGTCCTTTGTCAGATATGTCATAGGCAAATATGTTCTCCCAAACTGTAGGTTCTCTTTTTATCTTTTTGATGAAGTCTTTCGATGTGCACAAGAATTTTATTTATAAAAGGTCCCAGTCATCTAGCTTATCATCTACCCCCTGCTCATTCTGGGTTATGCTTGACAGTCTATTTATGCTATAATTTGGGGCTCCTAGATTTGCCCTTTTTATCTTTGATGAATTTTATAGTTTTGAGTTTTACATTTAAACCTTTCATCCAGCTTGAGTTTGTTTTTGCATATGGGGTGAGGTATGGGTCTTGTTTCATGTTTCTGTAAGTGGATATCCAGTTTTGCCAGCACCATATGTTAAAGAGGCTGCCTCTTCCCCATTTAATGGGTTTTGGACCTTTGTCAAAGATCAGCTGTCCCTACATAGATGAGTCTATTTCTGGATTTTCTATTATGTTCCTTTGGTCTATCTGTCTACCACTGTACCAATACCATGCTGTTTTGACTACTGTGGCTATATAGTGGGTTTTAAGATGCGGGAGTGTGAGACCTCACATTATGTTCTTCTTCGGAAGTGTTCTGCTTATCTGAGGTCTCTTTCCTTTCCATTGTTGTTGTTGTTATGTGCCATGGAGTCAGATCTGACTCAGAGCGACCCCTCCTTGCATTTCCGAGGCAGTATCACTACAGAAGTAGATTGCCCAACCTTCCTTCCAAGGAGTGGCTAGTTGGTTTGAACCACCATCCTACTGGTTAGCAGTCAAGTGCCTTAGCCACTACGCTACCAGAGATCCTTTCCTTTCCAAAGAAAGTTAGTAATTGGTTTTTCCATGTCCTTAAAAAAATTTTGTTAGTATCTGGATCAGGATTGCATTAAATGTGTGGATTGCTTTAGGTAGTATTGACATTTTCACAATATTCAGTCTACCTATCCATAAAAAAAGCAGGTTTTTCCATTTATGTAGAGCCCTTGTGTTCTCCCATAGAAGTGTTTCATAATTTTCTTTGTACAGGTCTTTTGTGTCTCTGGTAAGATTTATTCCTAGATATTTTAACTTTTTAGTAGCTATTGTAAATGGTATTGTCTCTCATTTCTTTTTCAGAGGTGTCTTTGTTGGCATAGAGGAATCCAACTGATTTCTGTAAGTTGACCTTGCATCTTACCACTTCCTTTCTTCTTCTTTTTTTTTTTTTTTTTAGTCTCTCATAGAGGATCATATCATCCACAAATAGATATTGTTTTCTTCCTCTTTGCCAATTTGTATACTTTTTATTTCCCTTTCTTGCCTCATTGCCCTGGCCAGGACTTCCAGTACAATGTTAAATACTATTGGTGATAGAGGGCACCCTGTCTCATTCCCATTTATAAGGGTAATGCCTTGAGTCTCTCTCCATTAATAATTATGCTGTCCATTGGCTTTGCATATATACCCTTTATTATGTTGAGGGGTTTCCCTTCTATCTCTATTTTGCTGAGAGTTCTGAACAGGAATGGGTATTGGATTTCATCAAATGTCTTTTCTTTGCCGAGTGATATAATCATATGGTTCTTTTGTTTTGTTTATGTGGTGGATTACATTATTGTTTTTCTAATGTTGAAACATCCTTGCATAACTGGTATGAATCCCACTTGGTCAAGATGTATTATTTTTTTTTACATATGTTGTATTCTGTTGGCTAGGATTTTGTTAAAGATTTTTGCATCTATGTTCATGAGGGATATTAGTCCATAGTTTTCCTTATTAGTGGTATCTTTCCCTGGTTTTGGTATTAGTGTTATGCTTGCTTCATAAGATGAATTTGGGAGTATTCCACCTTTTTCTATGTTATGGAATAGCTTAAGTAGTATAGGTGTCAACTCTTCCCTGGACATTTGGTAAAATTCTCCCGTGAAGCCATCAGGGCCAGTAATTTTCTTTGTGGGGAGTTTTTTAATGACGTGTTCAATTTCTTCTTTTGTTATGGGTCTGTTCAAGTATTCTATCTCTGAGTGGGATAGTTTGGTAGGGCTTGTGATTCTAGAAACTTGTCCATCTCTTGTAAGTTCTTAAATATGTTGGAGTACAGTTTTTCATAATATTCTGTCAGAATCTTTTTTATTTCAGTTGATTCTGTTGTGATGACACCCTTTTTGCTCTCTATTCTTATAATTTGCATCTTCTCTTTCTTTTCTTTTGTTAGATTTGTCAATTTTGTTAATCTTTTCAGAAAACCAGCTTTTGGTTTTGCTGATTTTCTCTATTGTTTTGTTTTCTGCTTCCTTTATTTCTGCTCTGATCTTTATTATTTCCTTACTTATAGATACTGTAGGATTCTTTGGTTGTTCTTTTTCTAATTGTTGGAGTTGTTTGAGTTACAGCATTGACTTAGTTTCTTTCATCTTTTTTGATGTATGCATTTATTGCTATAAACTGACCTCTGAGTACTGTTTTCCTGTGTCCCGTAGATTTTGATATCAACTCTCTTCATTCTCGTTTGTTTCTAGAATTTTTTTAGTTCACTTTTTATTTCTTCTATTACCCAGTAGTTTTCTGAGCAGTGTATTGTTCAACTTCACATTTGATGGTTTTTTCCTTTCATCTTCTTATTATTAATTTCTAATTTTATAGCATTGTGGTCCAAAAAGATTCTTTGTAGTATTTCAATGTTTTTGAATTTATTGAGGCTTGTTTTATGTCCTCACATAAGATCTATTCTGGAGAAGGATCCATGTGCACTGGAGAAGAATGTGAATTGTGGTTTTGTTGCATGGAATGCTCTGTATATGTCTATGAGGTTGAGTTGGTTGATTGTGTTTTTGAGTTCTTCTGTATCTTTTTTGAGTTTTTTCTAGGTGATCTGTCCCTCCTTGAGAGTGGTATGTTAAAAAGTCTCCTACAACTAGTGTAGAGTTGTCTATTGCCCTCTTTAATTCAATTAATATTTGCTTCACATATTTTGGAGCACTTCCATTGTATACATAGATATTTATTATCATGATATCTTCTTGGTCAATTGACCCTTTCAGCATCATACAATGTCCTTCTTTGTCTCTTATGTTGTTTTTCACCTTAAAGTATATTTTATCAGAAATTAATATTGCTACTCCTTCTCTTTTTTGGTTACCGTTGTCTTGGTATATTTTTTTCTACCCCCTAACTCTTAGTTTGTTTTTATCTTTGTGTTTAAGGTGGGTCTCTTATTTGCAGCATATCAACAGGTCTTCTTTTCTTATCCAGTCTGCCACTCTCTTTCTCTTGATTGGTGCATATAGTCCATTCATGTTGAGTGTAATTAGTGATAAATATGAATTGATTATCATTCTATTGTGTTATTTTGTCATATTGTTGGAGTTTCCTTGATCCATATACTTTTCTGAGCTGAGTTCATTTTGTTGTCAAGTGTTTCCTCTCTTTTCATCTTAATTGTTGGTTCTGTGCTTATTAAACCCATATGTTTTCCTTCCTTTTGGATTTGCTTAGGAGAATTGTTAATTTTCTCTGTGGTTACCTTGGAATGAATTCTTGTCTCTATATTTTTGAAACAGTCTGCTCTGTGAGGACATTGTCCTGTTTTCCTCTCCATTTGGAAGTTTGTGCCTAGAACTTTTATTCCCTCTATTTAGTTAGTTGTTGTCGTTGAGTGCAGTTTGCCTTCCTTAATTTTTAGTGTACAATGTTTTAAGGTCTTATTTTGAGTGTCTGTTTCTGCTTTTGAGTTGTGGTGCTGGTGAAGAATGCTGAAAGTACTGTGTACTGCTAAAAGAACTAACAGATCTGTCCTGGAGGAAGTGTAGCCAGAATGCTCCTTGGAAGCAAGAATGGCCAGACTTCATCTCACCTATTTTGGTCATGTTGTCAGAAGGGACCATTCCCTGGAGAAGGATGTCAT
>NW_006922206.1:457385-465644 GCF_000298275.1 Orycteropus afer afer
TTCTTGGATAATTCTATTGCCTCCTCTCCCTCCATGTTTAACAAGACTTTTGTATGATATTTTATTTCTATTGTCTTATCCAGTTTTTTTTTTTTTTTTTGGTGTTGTTTGTTTGATTTGAGGTTGCCTGTTGTTTCCTAGACATGTTGAAGTTGCCTTTAACTGTTAGTTATGTATTGATTTGTTTTGTCTTGGTTTTAGATTTAATATTTTGAAAACGTGGAGGTGGTGTATTATATTTTATTTTAGTTTACTTTTTTGGTTATTAATTCAGGTGTGCTGGGTTGCTCTGCAGTTTTCTTTGTGATGATGGAATCACTATGTGGAATGTGGATGCAGGTCTCTGTTTTTTGTAAAGGGAGTTTAGGATTCAAGCCAGTAGGTTTTATGGTGTCTTAATGTGGCTTTTCTATTGGCTGGGACAGAGGAGAGGCAGAGAAAGGAGGAAGAAAAGAGAGAAGGGAATAATAATAATAATAATAATAAAGCTACAAGGTGCCAGGAGCCATTTCTAGGGCTTTGAGCAGGCTGGTAATGATGAGTTATACTGTAACTCATAGGCCCTCAGCTCAAGTTCTGTAAAAAGTCCAATTGTCATGGAGTGGCCACTTTCCTCCGAGTTCAGACAGCTGCAAAAACCCCACTCTCCAGGCCCCTCCATGCCACAAAGCTAACCTAGGATAACTGTCCTGATCCATGCGTTCCCAAGTTTATCAAGTGCTTCAGGTGCTGAAGGTAAATCCCTGGAGTGGGCTCACATTCTCTGGCGCAGTGTGTTCTCTCCAATTCCCCAGGGATCCATCTGATGCCCTTTCTTGCCTGCCAATTGGCACTCCACAGGGCAGGTTCATCTGTTTTTGTTTTCTTCCTCCAGGTAATTACACTGCCACTTTCTCCTTTCTAATCTTATTCCCCTGAGTTTGGTATACTCTGACTTAATTCAGAGCACCAGAATCCCCATTTCAAACTGCTGCGTCTAGTTTTTTCTGGCACTAATATGCTAGAGGGAGCTCTGGTAGCATAGTGCCTAAGGCACTTGACTGCTAACCAGAAGGCTGGCAGTTCAAATCCACCAGCCAGTCCTTGGAAGGAAGGTTGGACAATCTAATTCTGTAGTGATACCACCTCAGAAACCCAAGGAGGGGTCGCTATGAGTCGGGTCCGACTCCACATCACATAACAACAACAAGATGCTAGAGGGAATTAGCATGTGGACTACAAGAAAGATGACATTTTTCAAGCCATACTCATCATCTCTTGTGGATCAGTTTGTTGTGATAGAATACCAGAACACATATGTGTTATCATAAGGAAGCTGTACATAAATAGAACAAGAGGAAGTCATTCAAACAGAATGAGTGGATACTGTATGTTTTAAAGTCAAGAAAGCTGTTTGCCAAGGTTATATCTTTTCACCATATTTATTTGATCTTTATGCTGATAAATAATCCAAGAAGTTGGACTGTATGAAGAAGAACATGGTATCAAGATTGGAGGAAGACTTTATAACAATCTGTGTTATGCAGATGACACAACTTTGCTTCCTGATAGTAAGAGTGACTTGAAGCACTTGTTGTTGTTATGTTGTTATGTGCCGTTGAGTCAGACCCGAGTCATAGCAACCCCTCCTTGGGTTTCCAAAGCAGTATCACTAAGGAAGTAGATTGCCTCATCTTCCTTCTGAGGAGTGGCACTTACAGATGAAGATCAAAGACTGCAGACTTTAACATGGATTAAGTCTTAACATAAAGAAAACAAAAGCCCTCACAACTTGACCAGTATACAACACCATGTTAAGTGGAGAAAAGTTGAAGATTGTCAAGGATTTCATTTTCTTTGGATATGCAATAAATGCCCATGGAAGCAGCAGTCAAGAAATCAGACATGACATTTTACTGGGAATATCTGCTGTGAAAGACTTTTGTCAAATGTTAAAAAGAAACAATGTCATTTTGAAGTCTAAGGTGTTTCTAACCCAAGCCATGGTGCTTCTAAGAGCCTCATATCCATGTGAAAGCATGACAAGGATTAAAGAAACCCGCAGAAGAATCAAAGCATTTGAATTGTGGTGTTGGTAAAGAATACTGAAAATACCGTGAACTGCCAGAAGAACAAATAAATCTGTCCTGGAATAAATTCAGCCAGAATGCTCATTAGAAGTTACAATAGCCAGACTTCCTCTCACCTACATTGGTCATGTTGCCAGAAGGGACTAGTCCCTAGAGGAGGATATCATGCTTGGTAAAGTAGAGGATCGGTAAAAAGGGGAAGACCCTCAGTGAGATGGATTGACACAGTGGTTGCAAAAATAGTTCAAACATAGCAATGTTTTTGAGGATGGCATAGGACTGGGACCAGTTTCATTCTGTGGTACATACGGTTGCTATGAGTCAGAGCTGACTCAATGATACCTAACAACTAAAGCAACAGAGCTTTTATTGAGTTATTTTCAGAAGTGGATCTCCAGGTCTTTCCTCCTGGTCTGTTAGTCCAGAAGCTCCATGGAAACCTGCTCAGCATCCTAGCAACATACAAGCCTCCAGTGATAACCGTTTTCTGGTTATACTTTGGGTACATTATCTGGAAATTGAACTTGAGTCTTTCTCAACAAGAAGGCAATAATTCTACCACCAAATAACCAAGGTCTCCATACAATCATGTACTAAACCAAATTCTGCCATTGAATAGATTCTAACTTAGAGCAACCCTACAGGACAGAGTACAACTGCCCCATACTGTTTCCAAGGCTCTAAATCTCTAAATCTTTATGGAAGCAGATGGCCATATCTTTCCTCCTACAGAGCTACTGGTGTGTTCAAACTGCTAACCTTTTGGTTAGCAGCCAAGTACTTTAATTATGGCTCCACTAGGGTTTTCTTTTTTTTTTTTTTTTTTTTTTTAATATAACCGTAAATTACGTATGTTAATACTTTTAATTTTCAGACAATTCTTCAAAGCAGATATTCACTTACATGGATTTATACTCAAATTCTTTTGAAAATATCCAGCTTGTCCCCCTTGTACCATGATGCACAGCTCATGTAATGCTTCTTTGAACATTTCAGCCATAACCGTGTAAATCCAGAATGGGTCTCCCAGTCTTCAGTTACTGTGCAGGAGGCACGCATACAGAACTTTATGCTTATAAGTCCACATGGCCTGTGTGCAGAGCCAGATGCTACCTCAGCTCTGAATTCCCCAAACTCAGATGTCTCTCTAGATAAAAGGCTGGCTAGGAAAGTGAGTTTCAGAAACTAAAGGAACTGCAATTAATCTTTGAATCACAGAAGTCATCTGAGAATCTTACCTAAGAGGCAAACTTGAACTTTCTGAGAGAGAAGCAATTTCACATTATACACCAAATAAAAAAGAAAATGATTAGAACTCAAGGAGGAACTGGCCATTTTGAGGGACCAGCAGTACCCTTCGATGTCATCTCAGAAACACCAAGAATCTGAGCAAGGATCAAATGGAGCAGGCTATTCATACACAGAGGTGAAACAGAGCTATAAACTAGCCTTGGGACTGGAAACAAGGAGTTCTGTTGGCATCATGCCTAAGGCATTTGACTTCTAACGAGAAAGTTGGTGGTTCAAACCCACCAACTGCTCCATGGATGGAAGATGGGGCAATCTACTCCTGTAAAGCCTCACTCCCTCAGAAACACAAAAGGGGTTGCTATGAGTTGGAATCAACTCAAAGGCAGTGAGTTTTTATTGTTGTTTTGTTGTTTGTTTGTTTTCTGGTTTGAGATTGGAAACTCTAATGAACTTTTATTATTTTTATTTGCTGGATGTTTACAAATTAGCTTTCCATTCAACAATTTATACACATTTTGTTTCATACCACTAGTTGAAATGACCTCAGTGTAACAGCATCTTTCCTTCTTCTTCCCTGGGTTCTCCATATCCATTTGTCCTTCTGATGTACTTCTTAAATATAAAACAGAAGATATTCCAAAAAAGGGGGATGGGATGAGCTCTGTATGTCAAAAAAAAAAAAAAAAAAAGCTATGTAATTGCAGTAAAATGCTCTAAAAACCTATGGGGAAGCCCCACTCTAAAGGACTAGTCAAAAGATAAAAGTAGACTGAGAGAAACCACATTATGCTTGAATATAAGAGACAAAACCTGTGAGCTAGAAGAAGAAATGAGCTTTGCACATTTGTGACACATCACTAGAATGACATAGCACAATGACATCGCACTGATGGGAGATTGCAATTTCAAGGCATCTGCTGGAAGTCTCTTTCCACTAAAATACTGTATCTGATAAATTTCAAACCTACTCTGCTGACAATTTTATCTCCCAGAAAGTAAAGAGAGAATCAAAAGCACCTGCTACTCTGAAATTAATGCTGAGCAATTGAATTAATGCTGAGGAATTGGCTGTTGGCTGAAGTGGAAGAGACAGAAACCCCAGGAAACGCTGCCATGTCACCATGGTGTTCACAATAACCAAAGCAGAGACCACCCGGAATCACACGATGTGTCACCCAGATGGGCAACATGTTCGATTCTGAAATTCACAAAAGGGGATGAGCAGATTTGAAAAGCTTTCAAAAGGATCACTGTGGCATATAATTTGTCTGTTGCTAAGAGGAAGAAGAGGTAGATTGGCAAAGAGACAGAGAGGTGAGGTTGCATGATGGGATCTGAGGAACTCACATCTCATAAGGACCTGTGTAAAAGATTGAAAAATAAGGGTTTATATTTAAGAACAATAAGAAAATAATGACAATCTGTAGGAATTTTATCAGAAAGCCTAGCACTTAGAAAAAGTTGTAGCTTGCCTAACAAATAAAGATAAAATATTAACTTCTTACCTCATACTTTAAAAAAAAAAAAAAAAAGGAGGGCTTAGACATTCTGTCTGGAAGGATATCCTGACAAGAGAACTTTCCAACATATATCTGTCTTCATAGCATCCTGCCAGAGATACAAATCAGCAAATATTTCTATGAGAGAATTAACTAGTTACAATTTAATAATAAAAAGACAGTTAAACAAAACTGGGGTAAAAATAGATTATAATGGACTCTTTCATTGTTGTTATTTTTATTAGATGTTGTCCAGTTATTCTGAATCATAGTGCCCTTATGTTGTTATTGTTGTCATTGTTAGGTGTCATTGAGTCGTCTCTGACTCACAGTGACCCTGCATAGAACAGAATGAAACACTTCCTTTTCCTGCTCATCACAGCTGTTGCTATACTTGAGCCCATCGTTGCAGACACTGTGTTTGACCATCTTGTTGAGGGTCTTCCCCTTTTTCACTGACTCTCTACTTTACCAAGCATGATATCCTTCTCCAGGAACTGGTCCTTTTGACAACATGACCAAAGTATGTGAGATGAAGTCTTGCCATTTCCTCCTCTAAAGAGCATCACAGTTGTTTTTCTACTGAAACAGATTAGATCTTTCATCTGGCAGTCCATGGTAGTTTCTACATCAGTTCTTCTTAGGTCTTCTCTATTCATGATCCAGCTTTCACATGCATATGAAACAGCTGAAGATACCATGAATTGGGTCACATACATATTAGTTTTCAAAGTGACATCTTTGTTCTTTAACATTTGAGAGAGTTCTTTCCCAGCAGATACACCCAGGTCAACGCACCATATGATCGGACTGCTGCTTCCATGGGCATGATTTGTGGGTCTAAGGAAGATGAAATCCCTGACAACATCAGTCTTCTCAATTTATCGTGATGTTGCCTGTGGGTCCAGTCATGAGGAGTTTTACATTCTTTATGTTAAGATGTAACCCATACTGAAGGTCTTTGGTCTTCGTCAATAAGTGCTTCAAGTCTTCTTCACTTTCACCAAGCAAGGTTGTGTCATCTACATACACATGTTGATGACTCTTCCTCCAATCTTTATTCCATGTTCTTCTTCATATAGTCCCACTTCTCAGATTATTTGCTCAGCATACAAGTATGGCTAAAGGGTACATCCTTGATGGACACATTCCCTGATATTAAACCTTGAGTAGCCATTTGTTCTGTTCAAATGACTGACTCATAGTCTATGTACAGATTCTTCATGAGCACGATTAAGAGTTCTGGAATTCACCTTCTTCACAATGTTATCCATAATTTGTTATGATCCACAGAGTCGAATGTCTTTGCATAATCAATAACATACTGGTAAATATCTTTCCAATTTTCTTTGCTTTCAGCTAAGATCCATCTGACATCAGCAATGGTATTCCTTATTCCATATAATCTTCTGAATCTGGCTTGAATTTCAGGCAGCACCCTGTCACTGTACTGCTACAACCACTTTTGAATTAGTTTTAGCACAATTTTACTTGTATGCAATACTAATGATATTATTCAATGATTTCCACATTCTGTTGGATCACCTTTCCTTTGAATGATCACACATACGTGTTGGTCCAGTAGGTTGGCCAGTTAGCTGTCTTCCAAATTCCTGTGCATAAAAAAGTGATCACCACCAAACCTGCATTAGTTTGTTGAAATATTTCAATGTGTATTTCATCAATTACTGAAGCCTTGTTTTTTTGCCAGTTCCTTCGGTGAAGCTTGGACTTCTTTCTTCAATATCATCTGTTCATAATCATATAGACATCAACCGATTCTTTTTGGTACAGTGACTCTGTCTATTTCTTCCATCTTCTTTTGATGCTTCCTGCATCATTCAGTACTTGGCCCAGAGAATCCTTCAATATTACAACTCAAGGTTTGAAGCTTTTCTTCAGTTCTTTCTGCTTGAGCAATTCCAAGTATGTCTTTTCCCTTTGGTTTTCCACCTCCAGGTCTTTGAATATCTCATTATAATAATTTACTTGGTCTTCTCAAGCTGCCCTTTTAAATCTTCTCTTCATCTCTTTTACTCATCATTTCTCCCTTTTGCTTTAGCTACTATCCATTCCAGGGAAAATTTTAAAGTCTCTTCTGACATCCATTTTGGTCTTTTCTTCCTTTGCTATCTTCTTAATGACCTTTTGCTTTTTTTCATGTAGGATGTTCTTGATGTCGTCCCACAACTCATCTTGTGTTCAGTCATTGGTGTTCATTGTATCAAATCTATTCCTCAGGTGGTCTCTGAATTCAGGTGGGATATACTGAAAGTTGTATTTTGGCTGTCATGAATTTGTTTCAATTATCTTCAACTTCATCTTAAACTTGCATATGAACAGTTGATGGTCTGTTCCCCAGCTGTCCCTGGACTTGTTCTAATTAATGCATCTTGATTGCATGTTTGGTCAATTTCAGAATCCAGAAGTTGGCAAAATTGCCAATGTCTTTAACTTTGATTTTAGTGGTTGGTGTGTAAGTTTGAGTAACAGTGGCATTAACTGGTTTTCCTTGTAGGTTTATAGATATTATACTATCACTGACAACATTGTACCTCGGGCTAGATCTTGAAATGTTCCTTTGACAATGAATGCAATGTTATCCTGTTTCAATTTGTGATTCCCAGGATAATAGACCATATGATTGCCCAATTCACGATGACCAATGCCTGTCCACGTCAATGCACCAATCCCTATCATACCGATTTTCATGTGTTCCATTTCATTTTTGAAAAATTCTAATTTTCCTAGATTCATGCTTCTTACATGAAACATTCTGATTATTAATGACTATTTGCAGCTGTTTCTTCTCATTTTGCTTCATGCCACATCAGCAAATGACAGTCTTTAAAGATTTACTCTATCCACATCCTTAACATGGATTCTACTGTGAAGAGGCAGCTGTTTTCCAGTCATATTTTAGTGTCTTCCAACCGGAGGCTCACCTTCTTGAACTATGTTCTTGAACAATGTTTCACTTCTATTCATAAGGTTTTCTGACACTACATCAGATGGCGTTTCAGTCCTATTCCTAAAGTTTTCAAGGGCAAAGTTTTTCAGAAGTGGACCACCATGTCTTCCCTTCTAGTCTATATTAGTCTGGAAGCACCATTGAAACCTGTCCACCATGAATAACCCTGCTGATTTTTGAAATATTAGTGGCATAGTTTCCAACATCACAGCAACATGCAAGCCAACACAGGAAGACAAACTGACAGATGAGTAGTGAAGTACACTTTACACAAGGCATAAAAATTGTCATTTAGGATATGAAAATGCCCACAACACCATCAGTCATCAGGAAACACAAATTTACATCATAAACTCTAATGTACTTGTTTGAAAATAGAGAACAGATTTCCTAGAAATGGAACAGGATAAACTCTACATATCAAAAATGATATATAAGTACGTAAAAATTCCCTACTAATACATATCTA
>NW_006922206.1:465744-471677 GCF_000298275.1 Orycteropus afer afer
TAAAAATTCCCTACTAATACATATCTATCAGAATCAATATTTAAAAAAAAAAAAAAAAAAGACAGATAACGCCCACTGTTGTTGAGGACATGGAGCAACTGGTATTCTCACACATTTCTGTTGGAAATGTAAAAAAATTACAACGTAAAATGTTTTGTTATTTCTTGTACAAGTAAACATGACTATTTTGTGACCCAGGTATGCTAATGTTAGGTATTTACTCAAAAATGAAATCATTCCCCCCCCCAAAAAAAATAGATATATATACAAGAATATTCATGCCACTCTTACTAATAATAGGTAAACACTGGAACAAGTTGAGGTATACATCAACAGGAGAATGAATTAATGAACTGTGGGCTATTCAAACATGTAATGTAGCTCAGAAATAAAATGGAGTGAGTTTCTGATACATGTTACAGGTGTAGCAGATACTTTATTTTGAGCCAAATAAACGTTATACAAAGGAGCATACACCATGTTATACAATTTATATAAAGTCCTAAAATTAAAAATCTAATAATAGGGAAAAATAGAATGAAAATCAGAACACAGTTTGCCTGTGGAGGAAGTGAGGGTGGGAAATGACTAGGAAAAGACATAAGGGAACTTTCTGGGGATAGTATAATGTTTTATATCTTTATAAGTATTTTAGTTACATAGGTGTACACATTTGTCAAAACTCAGAAAATAAACAATTAAGATTCATGCATTTTCTTCTAGGTAAATTTTGCATCCAAAGAGAGCCTACAAACTAAGGCAAATACTATATTCTGTAATTCACTGAGAAATGCATTAGAAAATAAAAGCAACTGATGAATGAATAGATGGATGGGAAGACATGTATAAAATTACTGTAGAAAAATGTTATTGGTAGACTATAGGTTGAGGTGAGTACATGGGCATTAAGATTCAGCTTTGCTATAAGTTGGGAATTATTTATGATAAAATGTTGGGAAATAGTTATATAAATAAGTACAGTTTGATATAGAATAGAGTTAAGAATGGACTCCTGTAGTACACAGTGCAGTTTTCTAGTCTAGCTAGATATTATTACAATGAAGTTAAAGAATATGTAGAAGGAGATGCCATGTTTTTCTTCATATAGTCCATTTTCTTGGATTATTTACTCAGCATATAGATTGAATAAGTGTGGGGAAAGGATACAGCCCTGACACACTCTCTTCTTCATTTTAAACCATGTAGTGTCTCCTTGTTCTGTTCAAACGACAGCCTCCTGGTCAAGGTTCAAGGTTCAAGCCTGGGTGCATACATATATAATTCCTCAGATTGAATAAATATATATACTTACTCATTCTGAAGATTGATAGAAATATTCCTTTTTGAAACCATCTGAAATTTTCCACATCCATTTGTGTTGTAGTTCTTTTCATGCTTGTGCATACACACAGTTCTTGGTCAATTTTTTTTTACTGATGTCAGCTTTTGGGTGAAATGTGAATCATGTGATTTTAAACAATAGCCTCACTTATATATTAAATAGCAGAAATAACACACACACAAATACACATGCACAGAGAGTCTTAAGACCCCAACTCATAGAGTTAAAAGATGCTTTCCTTCCTATTTTAAAGTTGCATCAGTAAACAAAATAGCTTGGCAGTCTTACTGAGGTTCAAAGTCATTTTGGAAATGCTGTCCAGGATCTGAAATCAGTGGCAGAAATTTCTGATGAAACATTCTAAAGCCTCTGAGGTCAGCTACAAGGAGAAAGACTTGAATAGATAATTTCCATCAGGGTGAAAACATAATTTGTGTTTCACCAAGAAAGCAGGGAGGAAAATGATAGCACCCATCCTCCCCATGGCACCATGACATGCCTTTGTTGTCTATGGATGTTTGTGGAAGAACCTTCAGCTTCACCTCCTCACCCAAGGGTGAATGTCTCTCCTTGGGGATGGGCGTGTGGCTGGGAGAGGCACTGGCCGGCCGCTGCCCTTCAGCTCATCTCCACACTTGAAAGGAGCCTTAGAAGCATCAAATTAAAAAGCTGCAAGAGCTCACAGGCCCCAGCAGTGACTTGCCCAAGGAGCCACCAGTACTTAGTGACAGAACTAAGTTCTAAACCGAGAATTGCTGAATTTTTGTTCAGCATGCTTTCCACCAGCCCTGGTCTCAGCTCTACCAGGCAACAAAAGGGATTTTTCTAGATTTGTGTTGTTCCCCTCTCTTCTCCCACCTTTCAGTCTTCAAACACTAACACCTGCCTCACTGGTCTCACATTCTTGTGGGCCTAGGTTTCTCTCTTGTCTGAATTCCTGCTACATTATTTAATTGAGTAATTGATCATAAACCAAAAGAACCAAACTTAATTCCAATGTGATTACACATTTTATTTCATACATCGTCTTCCCCAAAATATCCTTGTGAAAGCAGACCATTTCTTTAGCTTCTTTCATCATCACTGTAACTTCTAGATGCATCAACATTCAAGACTTAGTACATAAATACCATCGCATCAAAAATAGTACATGAAAATGTGAACATGTAAGATTTTCACTTCAATTTTCACTTCACAAGACCCTGAATTTTTTTTTCTTCCCTGCTCATTTAAGATAGAAAGTCACTATCCAGATTTATGACAGTCAATTAGTAAATTTTTAATGAAAAATTCTGATTATGATTAATAAACCTATGTCACTCTCTCCAGCTCACTGTCTTTTCACCTCATAGAGTCTTCTTCAGAATAGTCCTTTCTCTTTTAAGAAGACTTCCCTTTTCACAGCAAATTATATTTCTTGTTTAATTTTTTGTGTCATTTTTACATGTGATAAATTTATCTTTGTAAAAGACAGATATTATTATAGAAATAAAAGTCTATCAAAACATCATATTTTATTTTCTATATTCAGATTGTATATAAAGATAAGATTTCTGTGAGGAAATTTTGTATATTTAGAGAAAACACTTCCCAAAGAGAAATCCATACTTAAAAAAACAACCTATAAAATGACTACACCAATATGGTACTTGAATACTGGACCATTGCACAGAATTAAGTTTCATGATGATGTCTTGATGCAGTCATGTAACTTTATGGGGAATTGATGTCTGAATGACAAAAACTGGAATGAATCTTAGTGAAATAGTGGCTTCTGAATGACACCAGGGCTCCCGTGTTTTAGGAGCTCCCATGTTTTAGAGACTAATAGAAACTAGGATAACAGAATAATAATAGTGTATCTCAGTTAACAAAGCAAAAAAGTCAAAAATGAAAGAATAAGGTACAAGAAATAAGTTGTGGATCAATGTTGGTAGAGACCATCAGAAAAATATTTGTAACAGTGAAAACGTATTACTGATAAATCAGTGAAACTAAAGTTTGCCATACCTTCTTGTTTGATAATTTTCACATCATGGATGTAGAATATGAAAATTATCAAATATCAATAATATCACACACAAGTTAACTATTGCTGATGATAATTCAAAAATGTTTACAGCAGTATATTGACAGAGAACTTCCAGAAATTCAAGCTGAATTCAGAAGAGAATGTGGAATGGCAGATATCACTGCTGAGGTCAGATGGACCTTGGTTGAAAACAAATAATATCAGAAAGATGTTTACCTGTGTTTTATTGACTATGCAAAGACATTCAACTGAGTGAAAGATGATTAGAAGCACTAACTACTGAAGCTCAAAGACTACAGGCTTCAGTATGGATTACACCTCAGCATAAAGGAAATGAAAATCCTCACAACTGGACTGATAAGCAACATCACAATAAAGGGTGAGAAGATTGAAATTGTCAATGATTTCACTTTAATTGGATCCATAGTCAACACCCATGCAAGCAATAGCCAAGAAATCAGATGTTTTATTTTTACCACTGTCAAGTCGTTTCCTACTCAAAGCGACCCCTCCTTGGGTTTCCGAGGTGGTATCTCTACAGACATAGGTTGCCCAAACTTCCTTCTGAGGAGTGCCTGGTAGGTTCAAACCACCAGCTGGTTAGCAGTCAAATGCTGTAGGCACTACACCACCAGAGCTCCCATATTACACAGGGCAAATATACTGCAAAAGACCACTTTAAAGTGTTAAGAAAAGAAGATATCACTTTGAAGACTATGCATGGGAAACCTGGAAAATGAATTAAGAAGACAGAAGAAGAGCTGATGCCTTTGAGTTGTGATGTTGACAAAGAGTACTGAGAATACCATGGACTGCTCAAAAAATGAACACATCTGTCATGGATGAAGTGCAGCCAGAATGCTCCCAGGAAGTGGGAATGGCCAGACTTGGTCTCACCTCCTTTGGTCATGTTGTCAGAAGGGACCACTCCATGGGGAAGAATATCATGCCCGGTAAAGTAGAGGGTCAGTGAAGAAAGGGACAGCCCTCAATGAGATGGACTGAAACAGTGGCTGCAACGATAAGCTCAAGCGTATTAAGGATGGTGAGGACGTCGCAGCATTGGGCAGTGTTTCATCCTGTTGTTCATGGGTTTGCTATGCACTGGAGAAAACTTGACGGCACCTAACCGTAATAAAAAAAATTAAAAAAAAAATACATTTTCCCTGTGGACTTCATTCATTTAAACCATTAGCTTATAACTGTGTTTTAAGATAAATAATTATTGCTTTAATATAAAGTAAGGAACTGTGGTGGCGTAGTAGGTAATGCATTTGGATGCTAAACCCAAGGTTGGCAGTTCAAGCCATTGGATGCTCTGTGGATGGAAGATGAGGGAAACTATTTTCACAAAGATTTACAGCTTTGGAAACCCGATGGTGGTGGCTATGAGTTGGTATTGACTTGATGGCAGTGAGTTTTTTGGTTTTCCTATAAAATATATCCATTGCTAAGGCACTGATCTATGTTAGAAATGTTGATATATATGAGAAAAAAAAAAGGAAAAAAGAGAGCTCTGGCGGTGTAGTGGCTAAAGCATTTGATATATATGAAACAAACAAGCAAATAAACAACAGATTTCTTGGGTGAACATTGGAAATGCCATCCTCCAAGGGCCACAGGAAATAATGCATAAGCACTATTCAGCCTAAATCTGTTTACAAGCCTGTTGCTGTTAAGTGCTGTTGAGTTGGCTCTGACTCATAGCGACCCCAAGAACAACAGAAAGAAACACTGCACAGTCCTGTACCGTCCTCTCAACCCTTGCTATGCTTGAGCCCAATGTTGTAGCCACTGCTTCAGTCCATCTCACTGAAGGTCTTCCTCTTTTTCACTGACCACTCTACCAAGCATAACATTTTCTCCAGCTACGGGTCCCTTCTGACAACATGACTAAAGCATGTGAGACAAAGTCTGGTGAGTCTCACCTCTAAGGGGCATCCTGGCTACACTTCTTCCTGGACTATTTGTCCATTCTTCTGACACTCTATGGTATTTTCAGCATTCTTCACCAACACCACAATTCAATGCCATCAACTCTTCTTCGGTCTTCCTTTTTCATTGGCCAGCTCTCACATGCACATGAAGTGATTGAAAATACCATGGCTTGGGAGAGGTTCAACTTAGTCAAAAAGTAACATTTTTGTTCCTTAATAGTTTAGAGGTCTCTTGCAACAGATTTGTCCAATGCAATATGACATCTGATTTCTTGATGGCTGAGTCCATAGGTGTTGATTGTGAATCCAAGTGAAATGAAATCCCTGAAAACTTCAGTCTTATTTCCATTTACCATGATGTTGCTTATTGGTATACTTGGCAGGTGTTTTTTTTTTTTTTTTTTCTTTCTTTATATTGAGATGTAATCCATACTGAAACTGTAATCTTTTTGTTTTGTTTTGTTTTGTTTCAACTTTTTTTTTTTATTATTGTGATTTGGGTGAAGATTTACAGAGCAAATTTACACTTTCCATACAGCAATTCACATATACTTTGTCTCATGACATTGACCACAGTTTACCACAATGCAACAGCTCCCCTCCCACTTCCTCCCCATAGTTA
>NW_006922206.1:472782-475620 GCF_000298275.1 Orycteropus afer afer
CCAAACTTCCATCCTAGGAGTGGCTGGTGGGTTCAAACCTCCAGCCTTATGGTTAGCAGTTAAGTGCCTTAGGCACTATGCTACCAGAGCTCCTTTAAAACATGCAGTATACCCTTATTCTGTTTGAAGCACTGGCCCCTGGTCTATGTGCAGGTTTCTGAGAAGCACAATTAAGTGTTCTGGTATTCCCATTCTTCACCACTCTATTCATGATTTTTTATGATTCACCCTTTTGAATGCTGATAAAACACAGGCAAACATCTTTCTGGTATTCTTTGCTTTCAGCCAAAGTTCATCTTACATCAGCAATAATATCTCTCATTCCACATATTTGTCTCAATCCAGCTTGGAATTGTGGAATCTCCCAGTTAATATACTGCTGCAACTGTTTGGAATCATCTTCAACAAAACTTTACTTGTGTGTGATATTAATAATATTATTCAATAATTCCCACATTCTATTTAATCACCTTTCTTTGGCATGGGCACAAAATATCAGTCTCTTCCAGTTGGCCAGGTAGCTATCTTCCAAATTTCTTGGCATAAACAAGTAAGCATCTCTACTGCTACACCCCTTTGTGGAAACGTCTCCATGGATATTCCGCCAATTCCTGGAGCCTTCTTTTTTGTCAATACTTACAGTGTAGCCTGGACTTGTCTTTCAAGGCTACTGGTACTTGATCAGATGTACACACATAAGAGATGATACATTTAAATTATAGGAAATATGTTGAAGACATTCATTACCAAGAAGGAAGGGACATTACTCAGTCAGTTTGGTAACTCACAGCATCATCCCCACCTCTATGGGAAAGGGTGGCCAGGAAAATCCCGCCTCCAATCCTGTGGGCAGAGTGAGTCTGGCCTACTCTGTTCTTGTACAGGTCCTATTCTATGCCAGGCATCCCATCACTCTCTCATCTCATGTCCCCACAGATCCTCCTCTCTCCCATTGGCCAAAGTGAGACCATTCTCTCTACTCAGTGGCAGATGCCACAACATACCTCCACTCTCCCTTACACATACTGACTGGGGAAGGTGATGTGTTATCATACTGTGAGATTGATTGCACCCAAGTGACACCGTTGGTTGCTTTGGTTGCCCCTTCACTTGTGGCTCTGAGCTGCCCACCCTCACCCTGCCACCAAAGACGTTGGCATCATATTGGTGGCACCCTTTCTGACAGTGTCAGGGTGTATGGTCTGCACCTGTCTCACCCTAGTGATGCCAGTGCAGAGGGAGAAACTTGAACAGAAGAAGGGTTATAGAAGCAATAATAATCAAAAAAACAACAATGAAGCCGGTTTATAAAAGTATCTCATTTAGTTAAATTCAAACGTTTTGAGGAAACTAGGATGCTGAAAAAGTGTAAGCTATCCCAAAGCTACACCGTTAATAAATATTGAGTTAGGAATTTAACACTGGCTTATTGACTCTAGAGGTGGCATGAGGGAGGTATGATCTAAAATCTATGGTGTTATTTTGAACCCCACTCCTTTTTTGACAATTAAAATCAAGGACACAATCCATTTACTAAATAGACAGAATGACTATATTTAATTGGTGCCTTTGTAAGAACCCACCCTAGAATTTGTTTTTTTCTATTATTAACCTTAATCAATATCCAAAAAAGTCATTTCCATGTTGGGACATAACCTGGTTGTTCACTTACTGGAATTGAAGTGTCTCTTCTGCAAACTGTGGGGCCTTGGGTGTTTTAGAGCTTCTTCTCAGTGGAAGCAAGGCAGAGAGCATCCTGAACAGAGCCGGGATGCTGTGGTCCATGACTCGCATCCTGGAGATATGTAACTGCAGTGGCTCTCTCAGAGAACAGCATTAAGTGTGCCACTGTGCCAGGATGCAGACTGGCTCTTCCTTCTTTGAGAAGGTTAGCCTCCTATAACATTTGGACACAGACTTAAGTAAAGGGGAAACATTGCAATTACCTTATGCATTTTACCTATATTTATATAATCCAAGAATCTCAATGTTTTGGTTACTAAGTGCTGCTCTAACAGAAAATACCAGGAAGGGGTAGCTTTAACAAACAAGAGTTTATTCTCTTACAGTTTTGGAAGGAAGATATCTGAGTTCAAAGTGCCAGGCTCTAGGGGCTGGGTGAAAGCCCCTCAACTTGGGCTTCAGCTCTGCCTCTTGCTTCTGACCCACTGAAGCTGGAGGTTTTCTTCACTCAGAACATGCTGGCTGCTAAGGCTTACAAATGCAAGGTCAACAAGTAAAAAGGCACAGTCCTGTTATTAACATACCACATGACAGGCCAATGATTCAAGTCTATTAAGAGTCCCAACATCGGCAGACAGCATAGCAGGCTGTTGAACAAGGGTTCGGCTACATGCAGGATTTAAGCATTCCAAAAGCTGCAGACCATTCCCAGAGCTTCTTTGTACGTGCTGGAGGCAGAACTAATGAAGCTTCTCAGCTGCTGCAGTAGATTCCACTAAGGAGCTGATTACCAAGCTCATCATGGGGAATAACTATATCCAGCTACCCAGCCACTCAACCAAGCCCAACAAAGTTGACACATAAACTTAACTACCACAATTACACCCCTTGTCAACTTGGCACCTGTGCAGATCTTCATTGGGTGTCTCCATTCCCTTAGTTCATCTGATTGGTGATCTCACTCCCTTGGCCTGGAGGCCACTGTTCCTCTACCTGTTGGCCATGGAAACCCTGGCCCCTCACTTTTGGACTGCATCTATGGTCCCATCCCACTGACCCACATGAATGAGCAGCCCCACACTCCAGAACCAAGTTAGTGAAGGTCTGACTTTTTGCAACCTAGGAGGCTGTGGTGGTTCTACACATTGGGGTCTA
>NW_006922206.1:476750-477731 GCF_000298275.1 Orycteropus afer afer
AGCTCTGTTGCTGCTGTCTCTCTGCTGGGGTCTCTCTGCCATGGTCTCGGGTCATGGATGCACTCCATTCCTGTTTCCACATTTTAGATGTTTGCAGAGCAGCACCCCACTCTTTCAATACCGACTTCTGTTTTGGTTACCTCTGTGCTGCTCTAACAGAAAATACCAGAAATGAGATAGTTTGACAAACAGGAGTTTATGCTCTGACAGTTTTGGAGGCTAGAAGTCAGAGTTCAAAGTGCTAAGCTTTAGAGGCTGGATGAAAGCACCTTGACTTTGGGCTTCAGCTCTGTCTCTTGATCCTGGCCCATGGAAGTTGGAGGCTTTCTTCACTCAGGCATTTGCTGGCTGCTCAGGGTGACAAACCAAGGTTGACAAGCTAAAAGACACAGCCCTGACATTACCAAACCACATGGCAGGCCATTGACTCAAATCTATTAAGAGTCCCTAGATCGGCAGACAACATGGCAAGCTGCTGAATAATGACTTGGCTACTTTCAAGACTCAAGCATGCCAAAAGCTACAGACCATTCCCAGTGCTTCTCCTTATATACTGGGAGCAGACCATGTCGCTACAGCAGCTACTTAGCTGCTGCAGTAAATTCCACCATAGAGTTAATTACCAATCTGACCATGGGAAAAACCACATCCAACTACCCAGCCACTCAACCAGGCCCAACCAAGTTGATACATAACCTTAATGACCACACTCAACTATATGAAGAACAGGACTTCATGATTGGAAGAGAACTCATTAACAACCTGTGATATCCAGATGACACAACCCTACTGCATGAAAATGAAGAATACTTGAACCACTTACTGATGAAGACCCAAGATTGTATCCTTCAGTATGGATTACATTTCAACATAAGGAAAAGAAAAATCCTCACAACTGGGCCAAAAAGCAACATTATGAAAAGTGGAGAAATATTGTGGAGGATTTAATTTTACTTTTTCCAATAATCAATGCCTATGGAA
>NW_006922206.1:478756-480071 GCF_000298275.1 Orycteropus afer afer
CTCTGTCAAATGATCAGTTAAAACGATGATCTAACAAAATTTGGGTAAAATCAGATGCAGTATTTTATGGAACAATCCTTTACATAAGAGGAAATTTTGTACTCAAAGGAGAAAGGACAAGTTTTGGCATATAAACCAATTAGATTTAAAAAAAAAAAAAAGGGAAAGCTTTTAAGACCAAAAATGTTTAGTCTAGATACTAATGTTTAGGCTCAGCAGTGCCCAAGAAATGTGATTCCGGCAAACCAATAAATCTTGATAATGGCCGCCCCATCAGTCAATGGGGCACAACACTTGAAATTTTGTTTTTATTTATTTATGGAGGGAACGATTGTCTTTCATATTTTCAAATGGTGGTATAGCAAGGATGACAGCCCCTGAACGGTCTAGGGGAACACTGTGGTATAGTGGCATGGGCTTCTTTGGATTCAGCTCCCCCTTTCTCACAGATCTTAGGAAACAGCTCCTCCTTGGCCACCAGAGACAGGGACAGTGTGGCTTGTTTCACCGATTAGTCCATTGTCACTGTCACATCTTGTCCTTCTTTTATTCTTCCCAGGACCATAGAATATATGTTTAATTTCTTCAGAGAGAAAGTAAAACAATCCTCAGGGTCTAGCAAAGTGCCAGAGGTTGTCAGCCCCTCCAGAGATTCCTATTTGCTTCTTAGATACTAAATAAAATTACAAAATACTGTTTATAGGTCCACTTGGGTAATAGCCTGATCGAAAATACTTCCTTTTCTTAAAAGAATTTTTTATATGAGGACCTTAACCTACAAAATAAGTTTTCTTATGAAACAAAATAAGCAAGAATTTAAGCCAGTGTTTCCCTTTCTTTTATGAGACAAGCTATTAAAGAGTGGAATTATTATTATTTACAAGAGTGCAATTCACTCTTGTAAGCAGACACATCTTATAGGTAGGAAAAAAATAATCCATGATTGAAATTATGATTTAGCAGATGTTAGCTGTGATCCCAGTATGGAGTTGCTGCCCATGACCAGCTCCTTGTCTCTAGATTGTACCTACAAGAACAAATAACACAAAGCACTAAGCATTATGATGAAACCATGTCCCAGGGTCAGACTGGAGGGCACGTCACAAGCATGAACTCCAGAGCCAAGTGGCATAGTGTCAAAGCCAGGCTCTGCCACCCACTAGCTATGTGACTTTGACCAAATAACGTGATTTCTTTAAATTACTAATACAATGTCAAATTTTTAGCTTAATGAAGATATAAAACATGTGGCTCCATGATACAATTTGAAATATATCAAAATTAATAAATACAAAGTGTGATTCCTGTGAAAGAC
>NW_006922206.1:480471-483772 GCF_000298275.1 Orycteropus afer afer
CTGCATTCCTTTTCTCCCTCACAATCATAATCTCCATCTTACAATAACGCAACCAATGTTATTGTCCTTTGTACTCATTGAGATTTCATAAGACATTGCTAAGATCTGTTACAACAGACAATAGGAAAAGTTAAATTCATTGCATAAACATATGTAATTTCCTTCCATGAGGTATTTTCATTTTTAGCATATTCTTTATTCCAAATGATGTTGGCTGTTGTTGTTAGGTGTTCAGTCAATTCCAACACATTGTAGCCCTAGGTACAACCGAACACATTGCTGCCCTGTCCTGCACCATCCTCGGGATTAGGGCTAAGTTTAACTCTATTGGCAGCCACTGTGTCAATCCTACTCATCGAGGGTCTTCCTCGTCTTTGCTTATGTTCTACTTTACAGGCACTATGTCTTTTTCCATGGATTTATTCCTCCGGATCACATATCCAAAGTATGTGAGAAGAAGCCTCACTATCAGCCCTTTTCAGGAAAATTCTGGCCACACTTCTTCCAAGACAGATTTGTTCTTTGTTCTACCAGTCCCTGGTATATCAGTATTCTTCACCAACTCTATAACAGCAATGCAGCAATTCTTCTGTGGGCTTCCTTATTCATTGTCCAGCATTCACATGCATATGAGTTGATTGAAAAGTCCATAGCTTGCACCATAATCTTCAAAGTGACATCTTTGCTCTTTAACACTTAGAAAAGGTTTTTGCAGCAGATTTTCCCAAGGCAATATGTTGCTTGATATCCTAATTGTTGCTTCCATGAGTGTTGTTGTGAATCCAAGTAAAATGAAATCTTTGACAACTGAAATCTTTTCTCTGTTTTTCATGATGTTACTTATTTGTTCAGGCATATTTTTGTTATGTACTGAAGATTGGAGTCTTTGGTCTTCAAATATTGGATCCATGAGAGATGATATTGTGTTTCCAAACTTCAATGCATGTTAATTTCAAAAACCCTTGCTTTTCAGAACACCATTCCACATAGTCTCTGTGTATTCATAACCAGACTCAAGGTAAGTTACTCTCTGACAGATGAGTGCCCAGCATAAAATCATCATAACTATGTGAGCAGCCTACATATTCTTCCATATCATGAGTGACCCAGGGAACTGCAGGTACAATCCTAATTTTTGTTTTTTAGTGCCAAAAGCCATCAGAAGAAAGAGTGAGAAGGAGAGAGTGTCTGGTCACTGTGCAGCTGTGCTGACATCCATGTTAGAAATGAAGAAGGTTGTGTACCTGGTTCTCCCACTGGTATGTGGTCAACACATGATAAGGACATAACATAGCAGTAAGGGACTATCTCTGCTGCAGAAAAAAAGGTCTGGTGATCTGCTTCTATAAAGATCAAAGCCAAGAAAATTATATGGAGTAACTTAACTCTGTAACATAAGGGGTCATCATGAGTTGAAATCAGCTGGGCAGCCATGGCTTTGTTTTTTCTCTTGGTTTCTGTGACTACTTGGAAGTATGTGCAAGAGGGGCTTCTGCAGTAAAAGGGACCTTGGAAATCAGCTAAAAGAGAACTTTCTGACTGATGTTGAGAAGAAGAATCCTTTGTTCAAATAAAGGTTGTTGTTGTTGTTGTTGTTTGCCGTCGAGTCAGCCCCGTCTCATAGTGACCCCTCCTTGGGTTTCCAAGGCAGCATCACTACAGAAGTAGGATTGCCCAACCTTCCTTCCGAGGAGTGGCTGGTGGGTTTGAACCACCAGACTTCTGGTGAGCAGTCAAATGCCTTAGGCACTATGCTACCAGAGCTCCTCAAATAAAGGTTAGATGAGCACTACTCCATAAAACAGATGAAGGGAGTGAGGCTCTGTCCAGGTAGGATGATGGCTCTCTGCCCAGCCTGTGCAAATAGCTCTTTCAGTGACCCCACCCTAACCTGAGGGGCTCCTCTGTCAGTGTGTCACCCCCATTTGGAGATGCTCCTCTCCGTGTGTCTCCCTCCACACCAGGCCAGGGTACCCCAACGGCTTTATGGAAACCTGCACAATGCAGAGCACATAACTGCTAAAATAAGAACAAATCTGTCTTGGAAGAAGTACTATCAGAATTTTCCTTAGAAGGGATGAATAGTGAGACTTCTTCTCATATAGTTTGGATATGTTACCTGCAGGGATCAATCCCTAGAAAAAGACTTCATGCCTGTAAGGTAGAGCATCAGCAAAAAAGAGGAAGACCCTCAATGATGGTGCACCACCTGACTAGATGGTCCCCTAGTTTCAGGATAGAGGATAGGAGTGGCATAAACAAAGACACAAAGTTCAGAAGTTGGGCTCCATTCCCAATCTTGGAGATGCTCCCAGTTCCTGCAAAGAGCCCAGAGCCTAGAATGTCAGTTGACAGCTAGTGCTAACTCCATCACTTTCTGAATGAAGGAGCACATGGAATTTACTGGGAGTTTGCCAAGTATTTGTGAAAGTCATTATGATGGATTTCATAAAGTGTTCACTTGACCAAAGAGCAGTCCCCAGCTATCGATCAAACACTAGTCAAGATGCTGCTTTGAAGTTGTTCTACAGGTACAATTAAAGTCTATAATTAATATCTCTGGTAGCATAGAGTCCAAGATATTTGACTACTAACCAGAAGGCTGGAAGTCCAAACTCACCAGTCACTCCTTGGAAGGAAGATTGGGCAATCTACTTCCATAGAGATACCATCTCAGAAACCAAGAAGGGGTCACTGTGGGTAGGGATCAACTCGACAGCAGTGAATTTGGTTTGAGTTTTTAAGTAAAGACCCCCTAAACAATCTTGTAGTCATAGTTCAATCCATGCAAAGGCCTGAAAGGTGAAGCAAGGCTTTCATGAAGAAGAAAAACTTCCACTTGAAGAGAAGACTAAAGTTCCACTCTTCCCTTGATGATGGTCTGCCCTATGCATTCCAGATTTTTCTAAACAGCTCCAGCAATCACATAAGACAATTCTTCGCAATGAACTTCTTACTATATATCTCCTATTAATTCTTCTTCTTTCAAAAATTGTGAGACATTTACAATTTTTAGATCATACAATGCTGTTGTTGTTGTTAGGTGCTATAGAGTCAACTCTGACTTATAGTGACCCTATATACAACAGAACAAAACACTACCTGGTTGTGTGCTTTCCTCAAGATCCTTGTTATACTTAAGCCCATTGTTGCAGCCACTGTGTCAGTCCATCTCGTTGAGGGTCTTCCTCTTTTTAGATGACTCTCTACTTTACCAAGCATGATATCCTCCTCCAGGGAATGGTCACTTCTTACATGACCAAAGTAGGTGAGATGAAGTCTGGCCATTCTCACTTCTAAG
>NW_006922206.1:484487-485917 GCF_000298275.1 Orycteropus afer afer
GTTTACCAGAAGGTCGATGGTTTAAACCCATCAGATGATCCACAAGAGGATGATGGGGCAATCTACTTTTGTAAAGATTTACACCCTTGGAAACCCTAAATTGGCCACTGTAAATTGGAATCTACTCAATGACAGTGGATATATGAACACAAAATGCATTGTTGTTGTTGTTGTTGGGTGCTGTCAAATTGTCTCTGACTCATAGGGACCCTATGCACAGCATAGTCCATCATAATGACTTTCACAATGAATGAAACACTGCCCCATCCTGCGCCAGCTCCACAATCCTTGCTATACTTGACCCCATTGCAACAACCACTGTCAATCCATCTCGTTGAGGGCCTTCCCCACTGTTGTCAACCCTCCACTTTACAAAGCATGACATCCTTCTCCAGTGAATAGTCCCTTCTGATAACATGACCAAAGTATGTGAGACGAAGTCTGGCCATTCCCACTTCTAAGCGGCATTCTGACTAAACTTACTCCAGGACAGATTTATTAGTTTTTCAGCAGTCCATGGTACTTTCGGCATTCATTTCCAGAACCCCAACTCAAAAGCATCAACTCCTCTGTCTTCCTTATTCATTGTCCAGCTCTCACAGGCATATGAAGCGACTGAAAATACCATGGCTTGAGTCAGGTGCACCTTAGTTCTCAAGGAGACATCTTTGCTCTTCAGCACAGTCATTTGGAGCTGATTTGTTCAGTGTTGTATGTCATCTGATGTCCTGACTGCTGCTTCCATGGCATTGATTGTAGAACCAAACAATGTGAAGTCTTTGACAACTTTAATCTTTTCTCCATTTATTGTGATGCTGCTTATATGTCCAGTTGTGAGGATTTATGTTTTCTTTCTATTGAAGTGCAATCCATATTGCAGACTGTATTCTTCAATCTCCATCAATAACTACTTCAAGTCATCCTCATTTCCACTAGGTAAAGATGTGTCAACAGCATATCACAGGTTGTTAGTGATTCTTCCTCCAAATCTGATGCCACGTTCTTCTTCATGTGGTCCAGCTTCTCAGATTATTTGCTTAGCATACAGAATGAGTAAGTATGGGAGAAGCATACAACCCTGACACACTCCCTTCTTGACTTTAAACCATGCTATTTAAAACCTTGTTTTAAACCCTTGTTCTGTTTGAATGGCAGCCTCCTGGTCTCTATGTACAGGTTGCTTATGAGTACAATTAAGTGTTCTTTAACTCCCATTCTTCTCAATGTTATCCACAATTTCTTATGATCCACAAAATCCAATGCTTTTGCATAAGCAATAAAACCCAAGTAAACATCTTTCTGATATTCTTTGCTTTGAAGCAAGATCCATCTGATATCAGCAATGATATACCACATTGCACGTCCTCTTCTGAATCCAGCTTGCATTTCTGGAAGTGAAATCTTGCTCAATATACTACTGCAAATTTTTT
>NW_006922206.1:514970-515977 GCF_000298275.1 Orycteropus afer afer
TCCCTGAGTTGTCTCTCCTTACCTGTAAGCCTGGGACTGACTCATATCATGCTTGGTAAAGTGGAAAACCAAAAATAAAAACTTAGTGCTATGGAGTTGGATCTGACTCATAGCGACCACTCCTGGGTATCTGAGGCAGTATCACTATGGAAGTAGATTGCCCAACCTTCCTTCCAAGGAGTGGCTGGTGGGTTTGAGCTACGAGCCTTCTGGTTAGCAGTCATATGCCTTAGGCACTACACCACCAGAGCTCCTTGGTAAATTGAAGGGTCAGCAAAAATGGGGAAGGCCCTCAGCGAGATGGACTGACACAGCGGCTACAATGATAGGCTTGGGTATAGCAGGGATCGTGAGGCTGGCACAGGACTGAGCATTGTTTCCTTCTCTTGTACATGGGGTCACTATGAGTCAGAGCAGACTCAACACCTAACAACAACAATACTCGAGGTCCTACCTTGGTTCTTGTGGCCTTGTTTAAATGTGATTTAACTTCATTAATTTCCTAAAATATTGTGGGGTAAATTTATATTTGTAATGTTTTGGCCATTAATTTTCTCATTCCGCCACATTAAGCCTGTGCTTAGTAACAAAATGTGTTTAAACATATTTTCTGAACAATTACCCACCATTTCCTCCCTATAAATTAGAGATTTCCTCCTATGGTGGACATTAATGTCTTCTCAGTTTCTCTATAGAAAATAAAACCAGTCCCAGACAGATCTTACCTGGATACTATCACAATTTTTCCAACAGAATACTCCATGGCTGTTTATGGGAAGGATAAAAGTTTCAAACTTGAGTCATCATTTAAATCTATTGGTATTTCCTTAGTGTTTGTCATTTGTGTTACTTGTCATTAAGTCACGTCTGACTCATGGCAACATTAGCTATAACAGAAGGAAATGGATATTTTGAATCCAGTATTTTAAATGGCTTCCAACCTAGGGCTGCCCCTGTGTACAATGAATGAAACACTGCCTGATCTTGTGCCATACTCACAATCATTA
>NW_006922206.1:516942-520793 GCF_000298275.1 Orycteropus afer afer
ACCCTTCCTTGGGTTTCCGAGGCAGTATCACTACGGAAGTAGGATAAGCTATATGAAATGTGTTCGTTCTTAATACCAGCAAGACTGAACTCACTTCTCGTCATGAGTGAAAATGGATCGGTAAAGTCACTGAGTAAATAATTGTCCTATACATTCACCTCTGATCAGCAGGGAGTTTGCTTTTTATTGGACACCACACATGGATGCAGGATTATCTCTTTGGCTTCTTGTCTTACACACCAGTGAAGATCTGGGCTTGGTAGCAAGGGGCACAGTGCTTGAGCCATAGCCTGACCATGTGTTCATTTATATTGGATGAGAAAGATGAATTCCAAAGTTGCTGCCTTTCAAGACATGTCTTTCTTCTCCTTCTCTTCCTTCCTTCTCCTCTTCTTTCCTCCTTTCTTCTCCATTGTTAGGCCAATATTTTATATACTGTTTCACAGAGTACCATTTAAAAATGCGTGGAAGGCATATTTAAGATTCTGAACAATAGCATCTATGCTGGTTAATTTTATGTTTCAATGGAGCTAGTCTATGGTGCCTAGTTCTTATATCAAGCCCTAGTCTAGATGTTCCTATGAAGTATTTATATGTGACCAGCATTTAAATGTCTCTCATATATCTCTCATACTTTGGTTATGTTATCAAGAGGGACCAGTCCCTGGAGAAAGATATTATGCTTGATAATATAGAGGGTCAGTGAAAAAGGTGAAGACTCTCATCTAGATGGATTTACACAGTGGCTGCAATAATTGGCTCAAGCATAGAAATGATTGTGAGAATGATGCAGAGCTGGACAGTGATCGGTTCTGTTATACAGAGGGTGTCTATGAGCTGAAACTAACTCAATGTCACCTCATTTAAATCTGTTGGCTTTGTTGTTGTTTTTAGGTGCCTTCAAGTCATCTCCGACTCATAGCGACCCCATGCACAACAGAACGAAACACTGGCTGATCCCACGCCAGCTCCACCATCCCTGCTATTGGCATGATCCCTGCTGTTGGCTTTAAGTAAATCAATTTACCCTCCATCATTGAACTCAACCAATCAGTTGAAGGACTGAAGAGCAAAACCAGAGGATTTCTGTAGGGAGGATTTTATTTCCCTCTATAAAAAGATATTTATCAAAATGCTTCTCTCCTACAACTTGATATTCCAAATTTTGGCCACAAGACTGCTGGTATTTCCAGCCTGTAGCCTGACTTATGGATTTTGGATTTGCCAGCTCCCTAACAACTTGAGTCAATTCCTTAAACCAACATGGCTCTTTTGTCTCTCTTTTGTTGTAGTTGGGTGCCGTTGAGTCTATTATCACTCATGGGGATCCTGTCTGGCAGAGCAGGACTAAGCCATCGAGTTTTCTTGGCTATAATCTTTACAGAAGCAGATCACCAAGTCTCTCTCACAGGGATTTGAATCACTGACTTTTTGTTTAGCAGCTGAACAATTAGCCAATGCACCACCAGGCCTCCTCTATCTATCTGTCTATCTACCTAGCTATCTACCTAGCTAGCTATTATCTATCTATCTCTAGCTATCCATCTCTTACTTGTTCTGTTTCTCTAGAGAAAACTATGATAACACCACAATGGCAACTGCATTGATTTGAAGTTTACTTTGTGACAGAGACAGCAGTGGGTGAGGAAGAGTCACACTTTTGTAAAAATAATTTCTAACCTACAGGTTGGTATTATTATTATAACTTGCACTTTTCCAAGACTGGGCATGGAGAGATTAAATCACATGAAAAGAGCACACAGAGAGAATTGGTAGAGCTTGGAGTGGCAGATTTCTCCTGGAGGATGGGAGAGCTGATTTCTAATCAAATGCTTTGCTTCTTTCTGCACCACTGATCAGGTTAGCATGCTACAAGATGTGTGGTGAGCACTAGGTGACAATAGGCATTGATGACTAACAGGCATGAAGTCCTGAATTCAGTGAAATATTAAAGGATAGTATTTCCTGAAATTTTGGACACATCAACATGAGAAGGGAGAGGAAATTGTGATCTAATTTTCTACTTGAGGCCACTGATAAGAGGATAGAGTAATTAAGAGTCCACAAACCCTTTCCACATCAATAATTCCAACTGTGCCCTTATCACTAAAAGGAATGATTCTGTGTTTGCTTTGATGCCAAAACTTGAACCATCTGCATCTTTTCATTTTGGACTATTTTGTAGTCACTCATGTTCACATGTTGTTGAAGTCATTGCACAAACAACAGATTTTTGGAATACAGGAAAATTTTCCAGAAACAATGAACTTAGATCACAATTGAATGGTTGCATGGAATAAGCCAACCACAGTAGCAGTGGATGAGAAAAGAGAAGTCTGTGGAAATAAAATGCAGCTCAGGTCAAAGTTGTGTTTTTTGATCTCATGATCAGGCTATTATCTATTATGTTCTGGATGTATGAAGATTTCCACAATAAGACATATTCAGATTTGGGTAATGACATAAGTATAAAGGAATTGCAAATGTTTGGTGAATGTCAGCATTTTCCTGACTTTAACTCCATTGAAAACATCTGTCAATGAATTATAGTTTTCATAATTAATTTTTTTTAAGTTTCATATTTTTCTGTGTGTGCATATATTTGCACATGCATATGAATGTATGTGTATGTTTGAGGATATGTGAGTGTATGTGCACATGTGTATGCATATGTATGTGTGTATGTTTGTGGTTTTTATATCTTGCATTGGGCCCAAATTGCGTAAGAACTTAATTATGAATTTTCTGTATGAGCTCTTCTATGCTTGAGTCAAGCATCTTAATAAGAGTTCTTATGTTTAAACTTTGGGTTTGAGCTTTGTGAAAAGAGCCTACTTCACTCTACAGGATGATCATGGAAGTCTTCTGCTGGATTTTTTTAAAAGACACATTTGGACAAGTGATCTTTTTCTGTTTCCTTTTATATGAAATGATTTCGCATTAGTAGATTTTTTTTTTTTTTCATTTTATGTCACCTTCCCATGCATTATTTCATTGTGTTTTCTTTTTATGCAGGTCATGGTGTTAATGTCTAGAAGAGTTGAAAGACAAATGTAACTGCTATGTTCCCACCACTCAGAGTTGATAACACTGCATCATATATTTCTCTAAGATGTTGATTAAAAATTACATCCACTGAGTTGATTCTGGTGCATAGCAACCCTCATTGGGTTTCTGACTTGGTAAATCATTACAGAAGTTGATTGCCACATCTATCTTCCACAGAGCAACTGGTAGATTTGAACTGCCAAACTTCTGGTTAGCAGTCAAATACTTGTACCACCAGAGCTCCCATATTAAAATATAGCAACAAGAAACATCAATAAAAAAAGAAAGAAAAATAAGGAAGGGTTGGAGAACCCGATGGAAGGAGAAAGAAAAGTAACTTGTCGAAGGACTAGTGTGAATACTCAAATTACCTTTGCTAATATTACCCAAGGTTGGGCATCATTATTCTTATTTAATTTACAGACCAGATGATTAGTAGCCAGGGTCATCAGGAGCCCTAGTGTGAGGTAGCAACATTGGGCCCAGAGCCGATGATCCACTCCATGCCTAAGACTTGGCCAACCACCCCTGCTGCCAGAGGCCTAAGGGTATCACAAGTTAAGGAATTCTGAAGAATATGCTGAAATCTGGAGCTCTGGTAGCAGAGTGCCTTAAGGCACTTAACTGCTAACCAGAAGGTTGGTGGTTCAAAAGCACCAGCCACTCCTTGGAAGGAAGATTAGGCAATCTACTTCAGCAGTGATCCTGCCTCAGAAACCTAAAGAGGGGTTGCCATGAGTTGGGTCCGACTTGATGGCACATAACAACATGCTGAAATCAAGGGAACTTTTTTTTTTTTTTTT
>NW_006922206.1:521399-522706 GCF_000298275.1 Orycteropus afer afer
AAAAAAAAAATTAAAATAACCAGGAAAGTGCATGACCTACTTGAAGTGACATCTCCTCCTGCTGAAAATGTGTTTCAGACTTGGTCGTTCAGGTTGACTTAATTCTAAGACACCCTATTTTTGGTTAAAAAAATAAATAAAGTTGAATGATTTGTGAATTTGAAGCAACTAAACCTTCTAGCCATCTCATGAGGGAAATGTGGTCACCTTCATAGCTGAGAGGATGACAGCCTGGAGGAAGGAAACAGTGTTTGTTAGGGTTTATGGATCTAGGTGATAAGTGGTGGATGGGATTTCTTAGTCTTACAAGACTATGTTGCAACTGTCCTTCTCAGCTTCTTATAGTGTGCCCAGTTACACTTAGTGAAACAAAATAAGAAAGTGCCTGTGGGTGTGGGGAGGCATATGGGAGGCATTCTTAAATCCTCACAAAGCCATGGTATTCTATGAAAACAACGTTCATGGAAGACACAAGGCTCATAGAATGTGTTCCATGTCCCCCTCCCTTATTTACACTTGGGCGTTGAATTTTTATCTTGGCTGATGACTTTGTGTAGCATTCATCTAAACACTGAAATGTTAGGACCTCTGTTTTTCTCAATTTCTTTAGAATCCAAGGGAGTAATTGAAATCAGCCCTACTCTTTTCAACTTTCTGAGGGAAGGGAGGCCTAGCAGTCCATCTGTTATGGAAATTTTTGAAAGACACGGAAGGTATATTATTCTTAGCCAGAAGGATTTCTCTTAGTATTTGAAATTATTCTGTCTTTCATCCTTCCTTCCCTTGGCCTCCCCAGTTCCCATGTTGGGACCAGATGCCCAAGACACAACGCCTGGCGTGCTTCCTCTCTGCCTACACGAGGGCCAGTGAAACCTCAGCAATTCTCTGAGTTCCTTCCCAATAAAATTCCATTCTCATCTACATTAATACAATAAAACTGAAATTGGAAGATGGCTACATTGCTCATTTAACTACCAGTACATAAACGGGAATCAAGGGAGAAATTACTTAAGTCTGTCTGATAGAAATACTACTATTGTTTAAAGAGGGAATTTGGCAAACCTCAGGCATTAAAATATTTTTGAAGATCTGTATGTATGTCCACTCATACTTGTAGCAATCTTGTAAGGCACTCTCATAGTGCAATGGTTAAGCATTTAGCTGCAAACTGAAGAAAAGATTGGTGGCACTGTGGAAAGCAGTATGGTGATTCCTTAGAAAGCTGGAATTGGAGATACCATTTCACCCAGCATTCCCATTACTAGGTATATATCCTAGAGAGGTGAAATCCAGGACAGGAAAAGGTA
>NW_006922206.1:525870-547902 GCF_000298275.1 Orycteropus afer afer
AATGCTGAAAGTACCATGGACTGCTAAAAGAACTAACAGATCCGTCCTGGAGGAAGTGCACCTGAAATGCTCCTTGGAAGTGAGAATGGCCAGACTTCCTCTCACCTATTTTGGTCATGTTGTCAGAAGGAACCATTCTCTGGAGAAAGATATCATTCTTGGTAAAGTGGAGGGTGGACGAAAGGGGGAGGCCTTCAACGAGATGGATTGACACGGGGGCTGTGATGATGGGCTCAAGTATAACAGGGATCGTAAAGTTAGAGCAGGATCTGGCAGTGTTTCGTTCTGCTGTGCATGGGGTCGCTATGAGCGGAGACGACTCGACGGTACCTAACAACAACATATTCCTTATAATGAAAATATTATTTAAAGTATGTTTTATACTTAAATGATATAAATTGTGAAAATGTCTAATTTGAATGTTATTATGGACAATAACATTGTATAGGTGTTGTTGTTATGTGCCATCAAGTCGGATCTGACTCATAGCGACCCCTCCTTGGATTTCTGAGGCAGTGTCACTATGGAAGTTGCCCAAACTTCCTTCCGAGGAGTGGCTGGTGGGTTTGAACCACTGGTGCACTATGCTACCAGAGCTCCTTTATAGGCATTAGTAAATAAATTAAAAACCTTTTACAGGCTATTTCCAGAAAATTTGCTAGTGCTATTTATATGATTAAAATCACCATGCTATACTCAATCTATAAATATAGCATTGATTCTTTAGCCAGGTTTCTTTTCAAATATGTAAAATCTTTTTTCCTGGTATGGATGACAATTTTAGATGCTGACATGCTATGCTATGTGTAGAAAGTTTATGAACAAACAGTACGGTGTGTCCTTATCATTGAGATTCTATGCCTGAAGACAAAACTTGGGAGCTTTGAAGGGGCAAAAACCAGAGCCCATGTTCATCCTCTACCTTACTTCCTTCATCTATTACTTCAGAAATGCACAGCATACACCATCCCCAGATGCACGTGGAGCTGGGAGAAGTGGCTGTCACTTTACCCTTCTATCCATTTCAGTCCAGGGAGCACATATGGGATTTCTATCATTGTCAGGAACAGGATAAAATGGGGGTGATGCTGCCAATGGCACGACCCGTTCTCTTGGGCCCCTCTTTTCCAGTCTGTGTCCTCTGCTCTTTCCTTCCCTCTGTTCATCCTCCTTTTAATCCAACCCTGTGTGTTTCTGTCTGCTTTTTTTTTACAAATCACTGCTTACAAAATTGTCTGACATTGTTTAGCCTCACTGGGATTGTTCAAGTTAAAAAGTATTTCACAGGTCAGTGACTGCTCTGGACAAGGATGTTAAAAATTTAAAGCAGTTACTGTCAATTGTTAAAACCTACATCTAACTGAGTTAAAGCATGGCTTTCTTGGGATTCTTTACTGTGGATTTTCTATAGCTAAAACTCATCATCTGGTTATGAATATGTGGGCAGTCAGTGAGAATGACATAATTTGGAACAGTTGAGAAATTGCCTCCTCAGCGCGACATAATTTCAAAGTATAGACACCCTGACTATGGTGTCAGTGCTATTGCTATTCACTTTCCCTTCACTCTGTAAATACTATCATTCTTCAATACATCCATTTCTAATGTGCATTTCTTTCTTTTTATTTATTTTTATGGCAATTATCTATAATCAGTTGATGAATATGACTGTAATAACATGGTCCCTAGCTCTTCATACCCCTCTGTGAAGCATGTGTCCTTTTCTGTACCTGGGACCCTGGATCCTTTACGTTGTGGTATGAGGGGTGAATTAAGGTGATACGTAGTCTATAAACTACAGCTTTTCCCCTTTAACTCTGGAGATCTGTTCTACCTCTGTATCTACCCAGAACAAGAAGTTGACAATTACTACAGAACCTGAGTGATTGTGCTTGTGGCCTTAATGTGTATATTCTATATCATCACCAACTTGGCTCCAGAAATATCCATGATCTGTTATGACTTCCAGAACATCAGTGCTGATGAGACCGTGGTCACTTTTCTACGTGGCTAAGTCAATAGGGGGTCAAACGTAGTTTATCATTTCTTTCCTACTTTGAGATGAGATAATTTCTACATCAACAACAGTAATGACAGTAACAAAATTGTGCTGAGGCCAGAGGTCCCAAAGATTCGTCTCATCCTTGCATCACTCTTAGGGGTTGTACATCAGCAGTGTCTCCAGTTCGAGACCAATCATGACAAGTCAATGTTGGTTTCCCACTTCGAACACACCAGGCAGTCACAGAGTCTTGGCTGTAGGCCTCACACATCTACAGCACTGTTATTTTCTGCCACTTTAACTAATACATTTTACATGGCTGATGTTCATGAGCCTCTTAGGTTTCCTGGTGACAGAGTGACCTTCAACCAAGACAGCCCATCCATCATGCTGTGAACTTTTCACTCAGATCTGTATTCAGCTCATTTTTGCAGAATCTTTTGTGCACACCCTGTGTACTGTCCACAAGGCAGTCTCAATCCGTACACAGGTAAGGGAGAAATGAGCCCCAGTTTACCACCTTATAAAGTGATTGTGGATGGCCACAGAGAAAAGCCATTTATCACTTTGCCCATCATTTTATTAGATAATGAGGATGATCTATTGTCTCTACATTTGTAATAGAAGCCACTTACTCTATTTGTAACTATGAGTTTCTAATGGGACTGAGGGAAATTTCCTTACCATCATGAAGGGGATGGAAGATGATGTCTGTATCTGTAGAGCAGGATGAGATCTGATTGGGAAGTTTTATACGTGACAATATAAATCATGGTTTGCAAACACTGGTCTCTGACTCTTATAACTTCCTGATATAGAGCAAGAAAGAGATCCTTAGGAGCAGTTTGCTTGAATTTTAGAGAAAATTCTCTCAGACTCAATTTGTCTTCTACAAGAGAAAATGAAAAGTATCTAATAACAAACAAACAAATGAAGATTTTCCCCAAATTCCATGTCAAAATGGAATTTGCTATTGATTTACTAACCTTTTTATTATCAATATAATTAACATTTTATTGTGATTGAACATTGACAGAGTGTAAATTGGTTTTCCATTCAACAGTTCATACACACTTCTTCCCCATGGTTACTGTTTTGATTACCACAGTGTTACTCTGACAGGACTATGCCACAAATGGATGGCTTTAACAAACAGGAGTTTACTCTTTTACAGTTTTGGAGGCTAGAAGTCCACGCTCAAAGTGGCAACTCTAGGGGTTGGGCGAAAGCCCCTCAACCTTGGGCTTCAACTCTACCTCTTGCGCCTGGTCCACTGGAGCTAGAAGGGTGTCTTCACTCAGGCAGATTCTGGTTGCTAAGGATGAAAAATCCAAGTTTGACAAGTAAAATGGCCCAGTCCCACTATTATCAAACAACACATCAGGTCACTAGTTCAAGTCCAGACACAGTCCCAAGATCAGCAGACAACATGGCAGGCTACTAAGGGAAGACTCGGCTCCATGCACCATCCAAGCATACCCAAAAGCTTCAAAGACTTTTCTCAACACTTCTCTTTATATACTGGAAGCATGCCACGTCCTTAAGGCAGCTACTCAACTGCTCACAACAGATTCCAACTTAGAGCTCATTACCAATCTCACCCTGGGGAATACTACATCCTGCTGCCCAGCCAAATTGATGCATAACCTTAACTACCACGGTTACTGTTTCCCTTTCTCCCTCTTTCCTATCCATTCCTGCCTTTAGTGTTTTATCCCTGGGAAAATGCTACCCTTTTAAACTCTTATGTTTGATTGTTCTAAGGTCTGTGAACCTCCCTGGTGCTGTTGTTCACCTCATTGGCCTGTCTTCTGGTTGGTTGAAATTTGAGCCCCAGGAGTGAGTTCCGTTCCAGGCTGGAAGGATGAGTAAGGACCATAGTCTCAGGGGTTCCACCAGACTCTAATCAGACCCTGAGACTGCTTTTTATTATTATATTGAGATGTAAATTGCTGATTTGGAAAGGTGACATTCTGGAAGTCTGACTGTTAATGTCAGGTGGTCAAACACTTGGCCCAAAGCCTGACATTGAGGGTAGTTTCCCCCAGTAAGGGAAGTGGAACTCTACTGACAAGGCCATCTCATATGTTGCACTTTATAAATCAAATCAAATTGTTCTGTATCTCCTTTATAACTTTTTTACCTATGTTCAAAAAATATGGATATAAAACATACAGAGAAGGATATGTATCATCCTATTGAGATGACTATAATTGGGTGGTGAGGTATACATACATAAAATTATATATTAAAAAAAAAAAAAAGTCTCATGCCATTGAGTCACTTCCAACTCATAGTGACTTCCATTGGGCTTACAAGACAGTAAACCTTTATGGAAGTAGATTGCCCAGCCTTCCTTCTGCAGAGTGGCTGGTGAGTTTGAACTATCAACTTTGTGGTTAGCAGCCCAATGCCTTAAGCACTATGCCACCAGAGCTCCTTTAAAATTATATGCTGTTGTTGTTGTTGTCAGGTGCCATCAAGTTGGACTCGACTCATAGTGACCCCTCCTTGGGTTTCCGAGGTGGTATCATTATGTAAGTAAATTGCCCAACCTTCCTTCCAAGGAGTGGCTTGTGGGTTTGAACTGCCAGCCTTCTGGTTAGCAGTTAAGTACCTTAGGCAATATACTAGCAAAGCTCCCTACCAAACTCACTGTCACTGAGTCAATTCTGAGTCAGAGCAACCCCCATTGGGTTTCTGAGGTGGTAAATCTTTACAGAAGTTGATTGGCTAGTCTTCCTTCTGCAGAGTGGCTGGTGGGTTTGAACTGCCAGCCTTCTGGTTAGCAGTCAAATGCCTGGACAATATGCCAAAATTGCAGATATTGTTGATATTGTACTTATATATTAATTGACTGCTTTTACTGTAAATTCTTTTGATATTAGAATTAGTTCTTTCCCCAAAGTTCAGTATTGTATGGCCATACAAAATATCTTTGGATGAGTGATTTTTAATTGGCTCTGATTATTTGAGATTCATTCACAAGTAAGACGCAACAGACAGATTTCATTCAGAATTCAGAATCAAGAGATAATAGAAATGCTGATCCAAATAAATAAATAAAGTGTCATCCATTTGAGATAGTTGTTCTGAGGACAGTGTCTTCTCTGAGTATCAGATTAGCAAGTGCTAGCTTCAGCATCAGCTGTATATATTTATTTCCACCACTTGTCTGTCAATTATCCTGCTGTAGTAGCATGTTGCTAAGATGTTGGAAGTTATACCACCAGTATTTCAAACACCAGGAGGGTCACTCATGGTAAACGGGTTTCAGCAGAGCTTCCAGACTAAGACAGACTAGGGGAAAAAACCTGTCAAGCTACTAAAAATGAACCAATGAAAGCACTGTGAAGCACAACAGAATATTGTCTCATATAATGCTGGAAGATTAGCCCCCTGGGTTGGAAAGTATTCAAAATACATTGTGTCTGCAATAATGGACTTGAACATACAACAATCATTGAAGAACAACCAAGACCAGGTCTGTGTTAAACATGGGGTGACTATTGTTGTTGTTGTTGTTGTTTTTTAGGTGCCACTGAGTCAGCTCCGACTCATAGTGACCCAATGTAAAAAAGAAAACAACAACAATACTGCGAGTCCTGTGCCGTCTTCACAATCCTTGCTGTGTTTGAGCCCACTGTTGCAGCCTCTGTGCCAATCCATCTCATTGAAGGTGTTCCTCTTTTTCACTGACCCTTTGTTTTCTAAAGCATGATATCAGGACCAAGCAATGTTTCATTTTGCTGTACATAGGGTCACTATGAGGTGGAGATGACTCAATGGCAAGTAACAACAACGTCCTTCCCCAGGGACTGGTCCCTTCTGACAACTTGACCAGTGTAGGAAAGAGAAAGGTTGGCCATTCTCACTTCTAAGGAGCATTCTGGCTGCACTTCTTCCAGAACAGATTTATTTGTTCTTCTGAAACTCCCAGATATTTTCAGTATTCTTTGCCAATGCCACAATTCAAAGGCACCAACTCCTTTTTGGTCTTCCTTATTCATTGTCCAGCTTTCACATGCATATAAAACAATTGGATATAACATGGGTTGGGGTAGGAGCACCTTAGTTTTCAAAGTGACATCTTTGCTCCTTAACACTTTAAAGAGGTCTTTGGCAGTGGATTTCCCCAGTGCAATATGACATTTGTTGGATTAAAGTAAAATGAATTTCCTGAAAATTTGAATCTTTTTGCATTTGCTGTGATGTTGCTTATTAGTGCAGGTGTGAGAAGTTTTGTTTTCTTTATGTTATGTTGTAATCCATAGTGAAGACTGTAGTCTTTGATCTTCATCAGTAAGTGCTTCAAATCTTCTTCACTTTCAGCAAGCAAGGTCATGTCATCCGGATATTGCAGGTTATTAATGAGCCTTCATCCAATCCTGATATGTTCTTCTTCATATAGTCCAGCCTCTCAGATCATTTTCTCAGCACACAGATTGAATAGTATGGTGGAAGGATACAACTCTGATGCACTCCCTTCCTGAATTTAAGCCATGCAATGTTTCCTTGCTCTATTTGAACAACAGTTTCTTGGTCTATGATCAAACTCCCCATGAGCACCATTAATTGTTCTGAAATTCCCATTCTTCATAATGTTATCCATAATTTGAATAGCATTAACAATGTTATCCACTGGGGTCATTATTGAAGTGACCTGGTCAGTTGGTCACAGGAGTCAGCTCTACAGCAACTGATAACAAGTATCTACATTTAGATAGATTTGTATCATTTTAAACCTCAAGGTGAGAGTTTCTGAAGTTTATATACTAGTTGGAGGAGAAAATAAGCTAAATTAAAAGTCTTTACATTGCAAACATTGACTAGAGATCTGAGAAACCAAAGAAAAGCATGTGATGTGCTGGGACAATTTTGGAGGCAGTTGTACTAGCATCTCCGAGGAGAGTGGTCTCAGCAGAGCAGGAACAGAGCATTCAAGGGTGAAGAGTTCATGCAGAGCTTGAGGCAGGGGTAGACTGGGCATGAAGGAAACATAGACAGACTAGTGTAGTCTAAGTCTTACGTGAAGGGGGGTGGGGACCACACCATTTTTACTCCACCCAAACAATGATAGAAGGCAAAATAGACAAATCCTTTCTAGTGATGAATTGCAAACCATTTATGTAGGCACTCTGTCCTCAAGACAGTCGAACATGACACCTCACTCCTTAATTATGGACTGTGCATGGTGACCTCCTTCTAAAGAGCATGACATGCAAACGAAGGAAAGTGATGTCACAGTGGAAAAGCCTGACTAACATGAGCTCAGCAGGTGATCAAGATCACCATCACCAGTGATAAATCGTGGGGAGATAATGGACTTGACACGGTGTGATGAGAATGACACCTACCTCTGTATCTCTATAGTCTTCTTCCCAAAAACCGTTACCAGTGACTGTGGAGTAGATTCACAGTCAAGGCACCCCACCCCATGTTGGTCAGACTAGAACTGTCCTCTATGGGGTTTCCAATAGCTGCTTTGTTCTTTTGTGGGGTGGCTATGGATGGAATTGAACCAGTATCCATTTTTTTTAGCACCTCAGTAATTTAACTATTTGTACCATCCAAGAACTCCCAGCCCCACAGTCCTAATCTAATCATGAGCAAATTCCAACTGAGGAGATTTATGAAATACTTGGCTAGACTCCTCACAACTGCCAAAAGCATTAAAAGTAAGGAAAACCTGAAAAAACTGTCACAGCCAACAGGACCCTAAGAAGGATGGTGACTCAATGCAATGTGGGATCCTGAATAAGACCCTGGAACAGAAAAGGAACATTGGGAAAAAAATGAGAGAATCTGAATTACGGATGGATGTTAGCTAATAATAATGTATCAGTGTTAACTCATTAATTGTGATGAACACACCGCGGGAAAGCAAGGTGCTACTAATGGGGCTTGGTTTTGGAGTGTATAAGAATTCAGTTCTAGCTTAGCAACTTTTTTCTAAATCGAAAACTATTATAAAATAAATGCTTATTACAAAAAAAAAAAAAAAGAAAAAAGTAGTAGGAAACCAGTGGGAGATTTTATGGAGGAGGAATGGCATGCTGTGCTGTCAGCAATGGGAGGAGAATGCAGGAGCCATAGAGGGTTTAGGAGGTTTTACCAGGCAAGACAAGCTGCGGCTGGGCCAGGAAGGTGGCACAAAGAGAATGGAGTGATGAAGGCCTTTGAAGATTTAAAGATTGAGCCCTTCGGCCTTGTGGGATGGATGAAGGGAATGAAGGCAATGCATTTTTACGTTTGCAAGACCTGGAGGAATTCAAACAAAGGGTCATGGACCACACGTTTAAATAGTTGAGAGTTAATGAACCGACTATTAAAGAAGCTATGTTGTACCTTTCAATCCTGGTAGATATATCTTTGTAAGACCAAGAAAGTCAGATTTGATTTAGTATTTTCAGCCCCTTGGGAGAGCCAGCTCCTGATCCGCAGGCTGTTTCTCTCCCACTGCTGGTGGCAACAGGAGCCCCATGCAAGCACACATGGGTGGGCATCTTGGCTCGTGTTCAGATTCTAACCTTAGCCCTATCAAAAGCATTTACCCCATGGCCACATTTCCTGTCTAGGGGTGTATCCATGACTATAGGATCCACCTTAGGTGGTCTCAAGAAAGAGACTCATGAAGACTTCAGAAGAATATCTGGGCCTTTTGGGAAGAAATTTGGAGGTCTTATGTGTGACCACAGTCACTGGGTGATGCAAATGGTTAACATGCTCAGCTGCTAAATGAAAGGTTAGAGGTTCAATTCTTCCAAAAGTGGTCACTGAAAACCCTATGGAGCAAGTACAATCCTACTCTGACATACATAGTGTCACCATGAGTTGGAACCAACTTAATGGCAACTGGTTTTTACATCTGAGAGTAAGATCTAGAAGAAGGTTAAGGTTCCAAGAAGGTATTCTTTCTGGTGCTGCTTCTGCCTAACCTTGTGAGGAGGGACAAGGTGGAATGAGGCCCATAATATGGTTCCCTTGAGGCCAAAGTGAAGCAGGGAATAGGAGCTCAGCTACAGGAGCATTACTGAGATAAATTTGAGCAACAAAGGTCATGAGGTTCCCATATACAGAGATGTAGAAGACAAAAAGAGGGCTACTGAGGAGAGGGATCAAGGGTTTTTGGTCCATGGTACATTTATCAGAGAAATATATAGAACATATGTCAAACTTCGGTGTTTACCTTTTTAGACTTTGGTAAAATTGTTAGATTATTATGTGCTTTTTGAGAAATATTTTACAATTTCTACTTTGGTAGAAATGTTGGTTCAGTGGTAGAACTGTTGCTCTCCATTCAGAAGACACAGGTTCAATTCCCAGCCAATGCACGTCATGCACAGTCACCAACTGTCTGTCGGGAGAGGCTTGTGTGTCGCTCTGATGCTGAACTAGTTTCAGCAGAGCTTCCAGATTAAGACCAACCAGGAAGAAAGCTATGATGATCTACTTTCAATAACCAACTATTGAAGATCCTATGGGTCATAATGGCCCAATCTGTAACGAGTGAGGCTAGTGGTTCAGGAGTGGGCAGGATTTCTTTCCATTGATCATGGGGTCATCATGAGTTGAGGTCAACTCAAGGCCACCTGACAACAATAGCAACGTTCTTCACTCAAAGATGAACTCAGTGTAAAACATGATATGACCATTCTTCTCAAAGAAAAATATGGAATAGGAAACGCAGGAGGCTGGAAAAGTAGCTCCTAAGGTGGAACATGGTAGAAATCATATGCTGTCCATAGACCAGGAGTTTCCCACACATGGAAATGCTATAGGGAATGTTCTGGTGGTCCTTGGTCTGGTTCCTTGGGAGTCACTATTATCCCATCATTGTGAGGGAAATGACAAACCAGTATTATTCCTAATTCAGGGATCTCCCACGCATTTTGAAACAAATTCTTCTTCCAAGAAAATAATACACTCTTCGGATCAAAGCAAAATCCAGGGCAATTGTCGAGGGAATTAGATGCTAAATTATAAAAACATTTCCCTTTGAAAGAAGATAGTCCTCCAAATAAACCAGGATATCAGTGCAGGTTTCTCAAAACTGTTCTGACATCTGAATTAAAATTATTTAATTTAATGAAATACAGAATCCTAATAGTTTAAGATAATTCATAAATCTCTTATTTAAGCTTTTCAAGAACCTATAATATTATTATCATTCTACCCTATTCCAGGGTGGAAAGAGAAAAGGTCATTAAGTGGTTTCAAGAAGACACAATTAATGAATTTCAGAATGGCATTAAAACCTGAATTTCTCTGGCTCAACAATCACAGTTTTAAAAGCTACACTGGCCTGCCCCCTCTTGTTGAGAGTGACTATTTGATGCTAAGATGTAGCAGTACTGTTGGGGTCTGTCGATTTGAATTTAACCTTATTCTGGCTTCTAAAGCACTGAGACAGACTCTTGCCAGATGGGCAATATAAAAATAAAAGCATAATGAGCTACGAAACAGTGATAGGCCCCTTTGTGGAATAAGGTCTATAATCTTTTATTTATTAAGATGTTATGTTAAATATTTGAAGAGATCAACATTTAATTTTAAAAAATCTGTTGAGTTTGAAATGAGCTTATGGATTATGAATATCCAATTAAAAAAATCAGAACATCAACTACGCCTTTTGGATAGAATAACTCTTTACCTACTGCAAACAGTTTCCTAGAGTTGCCATAACAAAGAACCACAAAGTAGATGGTTTCAAAGAATAGAAACTTTTGTTTGGCCTCACAGTTCTTAAGGCTAAGATTCCAAAATTAAGATGTTGACATGTTGATTTTTTCTGAGGGCTCTTGAGGCATAATTGGCCCCATGTCTTTCTCCTAGTTTCTGCTAATGGTTGGAGATCCATGGTGTCCCTTGGCTTGTAGATGCATCACTCCAGTTTCTACCTCTGTGTTCACATGGCTGTACAGGCATATATTGCTTAATGCCCATGATATGGTGTGTGGAATAGGACATTATGTGATTTGAGCAATGTGAGGACATCGTATGAAAACCTTCTGGAAGCCTGTGTCTGGTCAACCTTGATGTTGCTCCTGCTGCTGCAGCTACTGCCGGACCTGTTGGTGGAGGCAAGAGAAGTAGGTTGTTGCAGTGGCAGTGGCAGTGGTGGAGAGGGAAGGAGCAGGGAGGTGTCAGAGTGTGCACAGCCGCACCTGCTGTTCCATCTGCTTAAGCAGCAGGAAGAGTCTGGGCCCACAGCCCCCACTGTCCCAGCCTATTTATCCCCTGGACAAATCCAGTGCCCAGAGTCATGTGCTCTTCCTGACCTACTTATATCCCACACTGCTGGTCCAGTGCTGCAAGAGTCTGGGTTTGGTGTCTTTAAAACTATTGTTGTTGTTATTGTTATGTGCCGTTGAGTTGGCCCTGACTCATAGCGACCCCTTCTTGGGTTACCGAGGCAGTATCACTATGGAAGTAGATTGCCCAACCTTCCTTCCAAGGAGTGGCTGGTGGGTTTTAACCACCAGCCTTCTGGTTAGCAGTCAAGTGCCTTAGGCACTATGCTACCAGAACTTCCTTAAAACTATTAGGAAAATAATAAACAAAAGGAAAGCTTCTTTCCCTTTTAATAAATATATTTAAAAAAAATTGTGACACAACAGACTTATATGTGGATGGACATGGCATGAGAGGATGTTAAGTGATGCACACCTGTATTTCCTCTGTCTCTTTCTTTATGCCTCTTCTCTTCTTTTATAAGAACTTCAGTCACGTTGGAATAGGAGCCACCCTACTCCAGGACGACTTATGTTAACAACTGATAACATCTTCAAATATTTGTTTCCAAACAGTTCATGCTCACACGTGCCAGGGGTTAGGGCTTCAAGATATCTTTTTGAATAATATAATTCATTCCTTCATCTCTACTTATTTTGCAGCTAATTTTTGGTAGAAATTTCAACATATTAAATTACTTACTACTCATATATTTAGCCCCTACATAAAAAGGAAAATTATTTTATCACTCCTTGGACATAGTCTTATTTTCTGACTTGAAAGATGTGTTATGCAACTGCTGATACTAGACAGCAAGGCTCCTTGAAGACTCCAGCTCTTGGCAATGTTTCACCATGTCAAAAAAACCAGGCTATTCTGCAGGAGACACCCATCCACCAACAGACGTCAGCAACCTACCTACAGGTGAGCAAAGGCACCAAGGACAACAAGCCTCATCTGAGCCACTCTATTTATGAACTCAAGCAAAATCAATAGGAAAGTTTTTCTGTAAACCCTAGCCCAAATTCTGAACACAAACCCCTACACAAATAAGGTGATAGTTGTAAATGGAAGAGTCATATGGTGTGATAGTTGAAGTGGTGTGTCAACTTGGCTGGACCACAATTCCAAGTGGTTTAATCAGTTGTGATGAGGGTTATTCCCATGATGAGATTAGATGTGTATGTTTTGAGGAGCCAATTCATTGAAAGAGAATTTCCCTAGGGGTGTGGCCTGCTTTCAATATATTTATGGACATCCTGGAAAAAGAGACACTCTTCTGTGGATCGGGATCCTGTTGTGCTGCCTACAACTGTCCATGAGCAAAAAAATCCACCATTTGGCCTGGTGATCTTGGATTCATCATCCATTCAAGTCAACAGATGGTATACCACCTGCTAACCTTGAGCTTGTCAGCCTCTGCAGCTGCATGAGTCAGGAAAAGCCTCCAGCTTGACATTTGATCCAAGAACTTGGGACTTGCAAGCTTCTATAAGTGTGTGAGCCATTTTCCTAAGATAAATTTATATATGTAAATATAAATATAACTCTAAATATATATAAGCTTTACTGATTTTGCTTTTCTAGAGAACCCAGCCTAACACACATGATTTATTAAATAGTGATGAATAACTGGTGGAATAAGTAAGAGTAATAAATTACAAGTTATGCACTTGTAAGCTATGATTATTAAATAGCAAGTGTAAGAATAGAAAGATGTCAAAATTTTCAATGGCTTTGAAAATTAACAGGTGATAATCTTGTAACAATGTGTACCTCACCCAATGGAATACACAGGAATCAGATTGACTGTTGTTGTTTCTAGGTGCTGTTGAGTAGTCTCCAACTCATAGTGACCCTATGGACAGCAGAACAAAACAGTGCCTGGTTCTGTGCCAGCTCCACAATCCCTGTTATACCTGAGCTGATCACTGCAGCCACTGGGTCAATCAATCTCACTGAAGACCTTCTTGTCTTTTGTAGACCTTCCATTTTACCAAGCATGATATCTTCCTCTAGGGAATGGTCCCTTCTTGCAACATGACCAAAGTAGGTGAGATGGATCTGGCCTTTCTCACTCCCAAGGAGCATTCTGGCTGCACTTCTTCCAGGACAGACTTGTTAGTTCTTTTAGCAGTCCACGGTACTCTTAGCATTCTTCTGCAACACCACAACTGACAAGTATTGAATCTTCTTCAATCTGTTTTATTCCTTGTCCAGCTTTCACATACATATGAGGTGATTGAAAATACCATGGCTGGTGCCAGATGCACTTTAGTCCTTAAGGAGAAATTGTTGCTCTTCCGCATTGAATGAGGTCTTTTGCAGCAGATTTACCCAGTGCTATATGTCTATACATCATATATACCAAAGAATACCAGAAAGATGTTTACTTGTGTTTTGTTGACTATGCAAAAGCATTTGATAGTGTGCATCATAACAAATTGTGGACAACATTGAGAAGAATAAGAGTTCCAGAACACTTAATTGTGTTCATAAGGAACCTGTACATAGACCAGGAGGCTGTCGTTCAAATAGAAACAGGGGACACTGCATAGTTTAAAATCAAGAATGGAGTATGTCAGGGTTGTATCCTTTCACTATACTTATATAATCGGTATGTTGAGCAAATAATCCAAGAAGTTGGACTATATGAAGAAGAATGTGGCATCAGGATTGGAGGAAAAGTCATTAACCACCTGTGATATGCTGACAACATAAATTTGCTGAAAGTGAGGATGACTTGAAGCGCTTACTGATGAAGACTGAAGAATATACTCTGTGGCACGAATTACATCTCAATATAAAGAAAACAAAAATCTTCACAACTGGACCTATAAGCAACATTACAATAAATGGAGAAAAGATTGAAATTATCAAAGCCTTCACATTGCTTGATTCTACACCAATGGAAGCAGCAGTCAGGACATTAGATGGCATATAACACTGAGGAAATAAGCTGCAAAGGCCCTCTCTCAAGTGCTAAAGAGAAAAGATGTCTCCTTGAGGAATAAGGTGCTCCTGACACAGGCTATGGTCTTTTCAATTGTCTCATATTCATGAGAGAACTGGACAATGAGTAAAGAATACTGAAGATTTGATGCTTTTGAGCTGTAATGTTGGCAAAGAATGCAGAAAGGACCATGGACTGCTAAAAAAAAAAACTAACAGGTCTGTCCTGGAGGAAGTGTAGCTGGAATTCTCCTTGAAGGTGAGAATGACCAAACTTTGTCTCACATACTTTGGTCATGTTGTCACAAAATACCATTCCCTGGAGAAGGAGGCCATGCTTGGTAGGTTGGAGGGTCAACAAAAGGGGAGAAAGCCCTCAACCAGATGAACTGATACAGTGGCAGCAGTGATGGGCTCAAGTATAGCAAGGATCATGGAGATGACTGCAAGACTGGATAGTGTTTGGTTCTGCTGTGCATAGGTCGCTATGAGTCAGAGACAACTAGACGGCATCTAACAATAACATGTATTGTCTGTTATCTTGACTGCTGCTTTCATTGATGTTGATTGTAGAAATAAGTAATATGAACTCTTTGACAACTTCAAACTTTTTTTCATTTATCATGATGCTGCTAATTGGTACAGTTGTAAGGATTTTTGTTTTCTTTATATTGAGGTGTAATCCATACTGCAGGAGCTCTGGTAGTGTAATGTGTAAGGCATTCGACTGCTAACCAGAAGGCTAGTAGTTCAAACCTACCAGCCACTTCTGGGAAGGAAGATTGGGCAATCTACTTCCATAATGATACTGCCTCAGAAACCTAAGGAGGGCTCGCTATGTGTCGTGTCCGACTCGATGACACATAACAACAACAATCCATACTGTAGACTATAGTCTTCAAAGTTCATCAGTAAATGTTTCAAGTCATCCTCACTTTCAGCAAGCAAAGTTGTGTCATCAGTATATTGCACTTTATTATTGATTCTTCCTCCAATCCTGATGCCAAATTCTTCTTCATATAGCTCAGCTTCTCAGATTATTTGCTCAGCATACCGATTGAATAAGTATAGTGAAAGGATACAAGCCTGACTCTCCTCTTGATTTTAAACCATGCAGTATCCCCTTTTTCTGTTCGAATGACAGCTTCCTGCTCTATGTACAGATTCCTCAAGACTACAATTTAGTGTTCTGGAATTCCCATTCTTCTCAATATTATCCACAATTTGTTATGATCCACACAATCCAATGCTCTTGCATAGTCAGTAAAACAAAAGTAAACATCTTTCTGGTATTATTTGCTTTCAGCCAATATCCATCTGACATCAGCAATGATATCCCTCATTCCACCTCTTCTTCTGAATCCAGCTTGTATTTCTGGAAATTCTCTCTTAATATACTGCTGCGACCATTTTTGAATTATCTTCAGTAAGATTTTACTTGCATGCGATATTGATATTGATCAATAATTTCCACATAATGTGGGATCCCCTTTCTTTGGAATGGGTACAAATATGGATCTATTCCAGTCAGTTGGTCAGGTAGCTGTCTCCTAAATCTCTTGGCATAGCTGAGTGAGTGCCTCCAGCAAGACATCTGTTTGTTGAACATCTCAATGGGTATCTTGCCAATTCCTGGAACCTTGTTCTTAGACAATTGCTTCAGTGCAGCTTCAACTTCTTCCTTCAGTACCATTGGTTCTTCCTCATATGCCACCTTCTGAAATGGACTAACATCGACTAATTCTTTTTGATACAGTGACTCTGTGTATTCGTTCCATCTTCTTCTTATGTTTCCTGCATCATTCAATATTTTGTCCATAGAATCTTTCAATATTGCAACTCAAGGCTTATTTTTTTCTTCAGTTCTTTCAGCTTGAGAAATGCTGAACATGTTCTTCCCTTTTGGTTTGCTAACTCCAAATCTTTGCACATTTCATTATAATAATTGACTTTCTCTTCTCGAGCTGCTCTTTCAAATCTTCTATTCAGTTCTTTTATCTTGTCATTTTTTGCATTTGATTAGTTACTCTCCATTCCAGGGCAAGTTCCAGAGTCTCTTCTGACATCCATTTTGGTCTTTTCATCCTTTCCTGCTTTTTTAATGACCTTTTGCTTTCTTCAAAAGCAATGGATGGATGATATTCTTGATGTCATCCCACAATTCCTCTGGTTTTCAGTCATTGGTGTTAAATGCATTAAATCTATTTTTTAGATGGTCTCTAAATTCAGGAGGAATATATGCAAGATCATATTTTGGCTTTCATGGACTTGTTTTAATTGTCTTCAACTTAAAATTGAACTTGCATATGAGCAGGTGATGATCTATTCCACAGTCAGTTCCCGGTATTGTTTTGGCTGAAGATATTGAGCTTTTCCATGATCTCTTGCCATAGATGTAGTCAGTCTGATTCCTGTGTACTTCATCTGGTAAAGTCTACTTGTGTAGCCACCATTTGTATTGCTGAAAAAAGGTATTTGCAATGAATAAGTCGTTGGTCTCGCAAAATTCTATCATTCAATCTCCAGCATTATTTCTATCACCAAGGTCAAAAATTCCAACTACTGGTGATTCTTCCTTGTTTCCAATTTTTGCATTCTGATCACCAGTGACAACCACCACATCTTGATTGTATGTTCTGTCCATTTCAAACTGCAGAAATTGGCAAAAATCCTTAAATTCCCATCTTTCGCTCAGTGGTTGGTGAGTAAATTTGAATAATAGTAGTATTAACTGCCTTTCCTTTTAGAAAGGTGAGTATTATCCTATCACTGACAGCATTGTACTACAAGATAGATCCTGAAATATTCTTTGTGATGATGAATCCCACTCCATTCCTCTTCAAGTTGTCATTACCAGCATAGTAGATCACATGGTTGTTTGATCCAAAATGACCAAAAATGGTCCATTTCAGCTCGCTAATACCTAGGATATCGATCTCCATATGTTCCATTTCGTTTGACAACTTCCAATTTTCTTAGATTCATACTTTTTACATTCCATGTTCCAATTATTAATGGATACTTGCAGCTGTTTCTCTCCTATTTGAATCATGCCATGTTAGTAAATGGGGATCCTGATTATCCATATCATTAAGGTTGGTTCTACTCTGATGAGGCAACTCTTTCCCAGTCATATTTTGAGTGCCTTTTGACCCAAGGGGCTCATCTTGAAGCACTGTATTGGACAATGTTTCAGAGCTATCCATAAAGTTGCTCAGTAATAGATCAGAGAGTGTCTCTTTGCTACTCATAAGGTTTTCCCTGGCCAATTTTTTGAGAAGTGGATGGCCTCCTTCTTGTTCTGAGTCTGTCTCAGTCTGAAAGCTCCACTGAAACCTGTCCACCATGGGCAATGTTGCTGGCATTTGAAACACCAACGGCACCTCCTCCAGCCTCACAGCAACATGCAAGCCACCAGATTAGGACAAATAGAGAAGTTCATCTCACTCAGCTGTTCCAAACCTCTTTGTCCACTTACTTGACTTCCCCCTATGTGCTCTGGCCATCAGCCCTGGCTTCTTCCTGCTGCTGCTTCCTGTCTTGAGTGGGGTCACTCCCTACTGTACCTCAACTACATCTGTGGAAAGAGATGATGTAGAAACTCAATATCATAAGTCAGAACAAGGTCAAGGGCTGACTGTGGAATTGATTATCAATTGCTTATATGCAAGTTCAAATGGAAACTGAAGCAAATTAAAATAAGTCCATAAGAACAGAAGTACAACCTTGATTATATTTCACATGAATTTAGAGACCATGAAAGAATAAATTTGAAGCATTGAGTACAAACTACCAAAGACCAGACAAGTTATGTGATGACATCAAGGACTTCATATATGAAGAAAGCAAAAATTTATCAAAAAGATAGGAAGGGAAGAAAGGAACAAAACTGATGTCAGAAGAGCCTCTGAAACTTGTTCTGAAGCATAGCTGAAGTGAATTGAAGGAATGATGAAGTAAAAAACTGAGAAGATGATTTCAAAGAGCAGCTCAGGAAGACAAAGTAAAGCATTATAATGAAATGTGCAAAAACCTGGAGTTAGAAAAACAAAAGGAAGAAGACGGTTGGCATTTCTCAAGATGAAAGACCTGAAGAAGAAATTCAAGACTCGAGTTGCAATATTGGAGGATTCATGGGGAAATAATGAACAATGCAGGAAGCATCAAAAGAAAATGGAGCAGAAAAATGAAACAAGACTTGTACCTCACACCATACACAAAAATGAACTCCAGATGGATCAAAGACTTAACTGTGAAAACCTAAAACTATACAGTTCTTCAAGAAAATCTGGGGGCAAATTTAAGGGTCCTAATATATGGCATAAATGGACTATCAAGCATAACTCAAAATGCACCAACAGCAGAAGAGGAACCAGATGATCTGGACCTTCTAAAAATTAAATTTTTATGTGCCTCCAAGACTTCTCCAAAAGAGTCAAAAGAGAACTTATAGATTGGGAAAAAAAATATTTGGTAATGACATATCTGACAAGGGACTTATCTCTGGAATTTATAGAAAACTCCAGCACCTCAATAACAAAAAGACAAACAATCCAATTAAAAAATGGGCAGAAGACATGAATAGACACTTTACCAAGGAGGATATTCAAGCAGCCACCAAACATCTGAAGAAATGCTCACGATCACTAGCTATTAGAGAGATGCAAATCAAAACAACAATGAGGTCCCATCTTGCTCTGGCACTAGTAGCAAAGTTCAACAAGACAGAAAATAACAAATGTTGGTGAGGTTGTGGAGAGATTGGGACTCTTATACACTGCTGGTGAAACTGTAAAATGGTACAACCATTGTGGAAAGCAGTATGGTGATTCCTTCAAAAGTTGGAATTAGAAATACCATTTGACCCAGCCATTCCATTACTAGATACATACTCTAAAGAAGTAAGAGCCACGACAAGAACAGATATATGCACACCCATGTTCATTGCAGCTCTATTTACAATAGCCAAAAGATGGAAACAACCTAGATGTCCATCAACTGAAGAATGGATAACCAAACTATGGTACATACACACAATGGGATACTATGCAACACTGAAGAACAATGTAGACTCTGCAAAACACCACATAACATGGATGAAATTGGAGGACATTATGCTGAGTGAAAGAAGTCAATCACAAAAGGACAAATATTGTATTAGTATGTTATTGTAAAAGTTAAGGAAAGGTTTAGCTATAGAAGGAAATTTTCTTTGTTGGTTACCAGGGGTGGAGGGGAGGGGATGGAACACTGTTAGATAAATAGAGATAAGTATTGATTTGGGTGAAGAGAAGGGCAATGTACCAAACCTATGTGACCAATATAACAGCATTGAAGATGAGAAAGACATAGAGAGGTACATGGGAGGTACAGACAACAAATATGAACCCTTTTGCACATACAGTACTGCATTGTCAGTGAAAGCAAACATGGGTATATGGGTGGACAGGCTAAATGATTAGGTATGTCTATGAAATGGGGAGTGTATCCAAGAACATACATAGGGTTGAAAGACAATGGTCCTATAAGTTTATGTGAATGATCAGAATTCCCAGGCATATAGTAGAGCTGATAAGGGGCAAGTTTGTGGTCACTGCTTGGTCACAGCCAGCTACCCAGAGGGACTGAGTAGTTGAACCTGAGGGCTTGGGACCATAGTCTCAGGGGACGTCAAGCTCAACTGGCATAACATACTAAACAAAACATTGTTCCACCTCCTACTTTGGCGAGTAGCAACTGGGATCTTAAAAGCTAGCAAGCTGCCATCTAGATGCAACAATGGGCCTCTCCTCATCAACAGCAAAGAAGAATGAAGAAAACCAAACTTCATGGAAACATTTAGTCCTAGAGACTGGTACACCATCCTATCTGTAGCCTATACAACTATGAGACCAGAAGAACTAGATGGTACCTGGCTATCACTGTCATCAACTTACAAGGGGATCTATCTAGGAGATCCTTGATAGAGAGGGAGAACAATGTGGAACAAAACTCAAAATCATTTGGAGAAAAAAAAAAGGGGGGGGGGACCAGGTTTGCTGGTCCGATAGAACCTGGTGAAACCACTGAGACTATGGCCCCTAACTGCCCTTCAAATCTGGAATTGAACCCACACTTGTTGTTTCCAGCCAAACAAAATACAGGCATATGAGTTGAACATTTACCTCAAGTAGATACACTCCTTGGAGAGAACAAGCATGGGAGAAAGAAGGGTTCCTTATGCACAGGGAGACAGCTCAGGGAGCAGGATTGTATGGAGGGATGACACTGGGAAAAGGTAACTATGGGGAGGAAGTGGGAGGGGAGCTGCTGCATTGTGGTAAACTGTGGTCAATGACATGAGACAAAGTATATGTGAACTGCTGTATGGAAAGTGAATTTGTTCTGTAAATCTTCGCCCAAATCACAATTAAAAAAAAAAAAATGCAAAAAAAGAAAATGGAAGGAATACACAGAGTCACTGTAGCAAAATGAATTTGTCAACATTCAACCATTTCAGAATGTTACGTAGGATCAAAATAAATAGAACTGAAGGGAGAAGTCCAAATTGCACCAAAGAAATGAGTGAATAACAAGGCTCTAGAATTGGTAGAATCCCCATTGAGTTGTTAGAAGAAATGGATGAAACACTGGAGATGCTCATTCATTTGTGCCAAAAACTTTAGAAGCTTTACAGCATTTGAAGAATATAATCAGTGTCACTGAGTTGTACATGTAGAAATTGTTGAATTGAATATTTGTTGAATATATTCTCAACAACAGAGAATAAAACAAATTATTCAAAATATAAAAAAAGAAAATTAATTTGTTCTGTAAATTTTAACCCAAATCACAATAAAAAAAACTAATTGAAGAAAATAAAGAAAGAAATTTAGAACACCTGTCCAAATGGCAAGAAGAGATCAATGTTTGTGCCAATTCGAAAGAAACTAATCAAATAGAATTCAGAAATTATTGAACAGTATCATTAACATTACATGAAAGTAAAATTTTGCTGAAGATAATTAAAAAGTGGTTGCAGCATTATATTGACAGGGAACTGCCAGAAATGCAAGCTGGTTTCAGAAGAGGGCATGGAATGAGGGATATCATTGCTGTTGTCAAATGGATCTTGTCTGAAAGCAAAGAATACCAGAAAGATTTACCGGTGTTTTACTGTTTTACATGCAAAGACATGCAACTGTGTTGTTGTTGTTAGGTGCTGTTGAGTTGGCTCTGACTCATAGAGACCCTCTGTGCAACAGAACGAGACACTGCCTGGTCCTGTACTAGCCTCAGGATCTTTGCTATACCTGAGCCCATTGTTGCAGCCACTGTGTCAATCCATCCCATTGATGACCTTCCCCTTCTTTATTGAGCCTCCACTTTAGAAGGATGGCCCCTTCCTTCTAGTCTGGAAACTCCAATGAAACCTGTCCACAAGTGATGACCCTGAAGCTATTTGAAATACCAGTAGCATAGTCTGCTGCCCCACAACAACACACAAGCCACCACAGTATGGCAAACTGAGTGTTGGATGCAACTGTGTGGACCATAATAAAGTATAGATAACATTGTAAAGAATGAGAATTGCAGAACACTTAATTGTGCTTTGAGGAACCTGTACATAGACCTAGAGGCAATTGTTCGACCAAGCAAGGGCATAAGGCACGGTTCAAAACAAGGGAAGATGTGTGTCCAGGTTTCATTCTCTCACCATACTTATTCAATCTGCATTCTAAGCAAATAATCTGAGAAACTGGACTATATGGAGAAAAAAACAGAAAGAAGATTGAAGGAAGATTCATTAACAACTTGTGGTCTACAAATGACACAACCTTGCTTGCTGAAAGTGAAGAAGACTC
>NW_006922206.1:548268-556569 GCF_000298275.1 Orycteropus afer afer
TTTTTCAGTCTTTGGACCCACAATCAGCATCCATGGAAACATCAGTCAAGAAAAAAATGACCTATTGCACTGGGCAATTTTACTGCAAATGATCTCTTTAAAGTGTTAAAAAGCCAAGATATCACTTTGAAGCCTAAGATGTGCCCTACTCAAACCATGGTATTTTCAATTGCCTCATATGCAAATGAAAGCTGAACAATGAATATCAAAACCCAAGAACTGATGACTTTGAATTGTGCTGTTGGTGAAGGATACTGAAAATACTATGGAATGCCAGAAGAAAGAAAAAGTCTGTCTTGGAAGAAGTACAGCAGGAATGCTCCCTAGAAGCAAGAATGGTCAGGCTTCATCTCTTGTAGCTCGATCATGTTTTCAGAAAGGATCCATCCCTGGTGGAGAATATCATGCTTGGTAAAGTAGCTGGCCAATGAAAAAAGAAAAGATCATCAATGAGATAGATGGACACAGTGACAGCAACGACAGACTCAAGCATGGCAAAGATTGTGAGGATGGTGCTAGACCAGGGAGTGTTTGTTCTGTTGTACAGAGTTTACTTGAGTCAGAACCAAGTCAGTGGCCCCTAACAACACTCTTGTAATGAAACTTTTGAGAAGACAAACATTCAAGCCAATGGAAGAAATTATGAAATAAAAGAGCTGTGCAGAACATTTCAAAGGGGAGCTCGTGAAGATAGAGAAAAGTATTACAATAACAAGTACAATACCTGGAGTTAGAAAACCAAAAGAGAACAATGTGCCTGTCATTGCTCAAGCTTAAAGAACGGAAGAACAAATGAAAGCCTTGGCTTGCAATATTCTAGGATACTATGGGGAAAATGTTGAAGGAGATGCAGAAGGCATCAAAAGAATATGGAAAGCACACACGATCACTGTAACAAAAAGTAGTGGTCAATGTTAGACTGTTTCAGGAGATAATATATGATCAAGAACTGATGGTATTGAAGGAAGAAGTCCAAGGTGTACTGAAGGCATTGGCAGAAAGCAAAGCTCCAGGAAATGATGGAATACCAATTGATATGTTTCAAGAAATGAATGCAATGTTGGAGGCACCCACTAACCTACACCAAGAAATTTAAAAGAGAGGAACATGGCCAACCAACTGGAAGAGATTCATATGTGTGACCATTCAAAGGAAAGATGATCCAACAAAGTGAAGAAATTATCAAACCATGTCATTAATATCACAAGCAAGTAAAATTTTGCTGAAAATATTTCAAAATCTTTTCAAGTTATACATTGAAAAGGAATTACCAGTAATTCAAGCTTGATTCAGAAAAGGACATAGAACAAAAGATATTTTTGCTGGTGGCAGAGAGATCTTGAATGAAACAGAAAAAGAAGAAAGATGTTTGCTTGTGTTTCATCAACTGTGCTAAGGCATTTGATTTTGGAGGTCATAACACACTATGGATAGCCTTGCAAGAAATAGGAATTCCAGAAACTTAACTGTGTTCATGAGGAAGATGTGGATATATCTAGAGGCAATCATTTCTATAGAAAAATGGGATATGCATTGTTTAAAGTAAGGTTAAAAAAAAAAGTAATATTATTTAAAGTATGGATTTAGTAAAGTAAGGGAAAATGTGCACTTGAGTTGTATCTTTTCACATTAGTAATTCTGTCTCCATGCTGAGCAAATAATTAAAAATATATGGATCATATGAAGAAGAAAGCTGCATCATGTTTGGAGAGACTTATTAACAACCTCTGATATGCAGATGATACATCCTCACTTGCTGAAAGTGAAGGTAACTTCAAGCACTTATGGATGAAGATCAAAGACTACATACAGTCTTCACTATAGATTATATCTCAACATATAAAAAAAAAATCCTCACAACTTGGCCAATAAGCAATATCATGATAAGCACAGAAAATATTAAAGTTTTCAGAGGTTTAATTTTACTAGAATACACAATAAATAACCATGGAAGCAGTACTCAAGAAATGAAATGACATATTACATTGAGCAAATCTGCTGCAAAAGATCTTTTTAAAATGTTAAATAATAGTAATAATAATAAAGATTTTACTTTGAGGACTAAGCAGAGCCTGAGCCAAGCCATGGCGTTTTCAATCACCTCATATGAAGATGAAAGCTGGAAAATGAATAAGGGTGAATGAGAATTGATGTCTTTTATTTAAGGTGCTCTGGTGGTGTAGTGGTTAAGGTATTTGGGTGGTAACTGAAATTTCAGTTGTTTGAATCCACCATCTGTTCCACAGAAGAAAGATGAGGTGGTCTGCTTCCATAAAGATTTACAGCCTTAGAAACCCAGTGGGAGCTGCTATGATTCAGAATTGACTCGATGGCAGTGAGTTCAGTTTTTGGTCTTTCATTTTTTGATGTTGGTGAAGAGTATTGAATATAGCATTTATTGCCAGAAGAACAGACACATCAGCACAGCCAGAATGCTCCATAAAAGCAAGGATGGAGAGACTTCATCTGAGACACTTCAGACATGTTATCAGCAGAAGGATGTCATGTTGCGTAAAGTTGAGAGTCAGCAAAGAAAGGAAGACCCACAATGAGATGGATTGCCACCATGGCTACAATAATGGGCTCAAATATAACAATTATGAGGATAATGCAGTACCGAGCAGCAGGGTTTTATTCTGTTGTACACAGGGTTACCATGTGTGAGAACTGATTGATGGCACCTTTCCACAGTAACAACAATCTTGTAGATGCCCCATTCATTTATGTCCCTGCTTCTGCATTATTAAGCAGGAATTATATGTAATGAAATGATCTACAGAGATTAAATTTTTATTATATCTTATCTCTAGTGAGAGAGATGATTGTAACACTTCACTTAATCTTTGAATTTTGTTGTACTAGAAGAGTGAGTGTAGACTCCATGAAATAATCTGAGGAGTCTTTCAATCACCTGAGTTGATGGTGATTCTTCTTCAGAATGGTAAACAGAGGGCATCCAAGAGTTATGAGAATAGTGAGAAGGATCTTATGAGTTAAGCAAAAGTATATCATCAGAATTCGGATATTTCAGGTTTTAGAAGAAGCACTTCCCAATTCATGAATGATAACTTCTGTGGGAAAGGAATGAAGACTTTGAGTCTAGGTCCCTAAGGTGATAGATGTGGGAATTACTCCCTAATCTATTCCCTGAGAATGGTTTGGGAACCCCTAACTTAGAACTGAAGGAGGAAATCATTCCTATCTCAAGCAAACTTGATGGTTTGAGTAGTGACCAGTAAGCCTTCATTGAAGAGTAGACCAACCAATCCTCCAGATAGGGCAGGACTAAAGCTTTTACAACAGTGCTGCTTGGTGACAGGAAGCCAACGTCAAGGGCAGAATTCAGTGCAGAATCTAGGACTAAAGACATCAAATGGATGTTGATATGGACTGTGCAAATCATCTGGGATCTTTGGTAAATTCAGAGGAGGGAAGACCACTGAAAAGGAGGTATTGGGCATCTTGTTAATAAGATTTTCAAAACATTGATTTAATGGGAAAGATGTGAATACATTTCCATCTTAAATCCATGTTGGTCACTGTAATAGTTATTCTACCCACCTCACCAATTTGTGGGCAAATAATTTCCAGATGGCAAACGTATGCAGAATGTGTCATAGAAATGTGGAGTAGAATTGCTCTGTACCTTTACATATGTACCATCTTGGCTGCTGCTGCTCAGACATCATAGGTGTGCTTAGCTAAGATTCTCCATGTTACCATCTTAGTGTGCATATGCAGGTATTTGAGATATAGGTTGGATACTGTGGCTAGACCTCAACTTGACACCACAGTCCCATTTCCTTGTGAACATTTCTTCATGTGTTTGTTGGTGCCCCCAATTTTTCTTATGCACCCATGGTGAAGAGCCATGGAAAAATGTCTACAAGTGGCTGTGGGCTGCCATGTGTCTTGTCTCATGCTATTCCACAGTGACACACCAGCCAACATCAAGTCTTTAAGAATCTGATCAAACTTCAGCTAATTCCTTGATATCCAATTGAAATGTTGTTGTTGTCATTAGATGTCATCAAGTCAGTCCGACTCATTAGCGAACCTGTGAACAACAGAACAAAACACTGTCCAGGCCTGTGTCATCCTCACAATTGTTGCTGTGCTTGAACCTATGGATGTAGCCACTGTGTCAATCTATCTTATTTAGGGTATTCCTCTTTCAAGCTGAATTTCAACTTATTCCAGCATGCTATTGAGCTCTGGTGGTGTAGTGCCTAAGACGTCTGACTGCTAACCAGAAGGCTGGTGGTTCAAACCCACCAGCCACTCCTTGGAAGGAAGGTTGAACAATCTACTTCTGTAGTGACACTGCCTTGGAAACCCAAGGAGGAGTCACTATGAGTGGGATCCAATTTGATGACAGTGAGTTTTTATCCTTCTTCAAGGATTGGTCCCTGCTAACAACATGACTAAAGTATGAGAGATAAAGTCTGGACATTCTCCTTTCAAACGAACCTTCTGGTTGTACTTCCTCCAAGACATTTATTCATTCTTCTAGCAGTCCATGGTAATAGTCCACTTGTAATAGGGATATATTTTCTCCCATGATCTGTCAAGACACCTTATTTGTCTTGATGATCTCTGGAGGGACTTGTTTCTCTTCAGAATTTTTCTTTCCTTGGCTGCCTTGCTATCTCAGCTCTTATGATGTAAATAAATGTTACGATCCTATAGATTATCTAGCTGTTTCTCAAAGACCAGTGGAAGCAAAGCTTGATGAAGTTTTCTACATCATAAGTGGAAGCAAAAGTCTAGCTGTTTGATTTTTATTGACTACTGTATCTCTAGAACTTAGAACAGCTCCTGACAAAGAGGAAAAAATCAATAAAATTTTGTTTAATGATAATAACACAACAAATTCAATGCACTGCCATGAAGTCAGATTTGACTCATGGTGACCCCTCCTTGGGTTTCTGAGGTGGTATCATTACGGAAGTAGATTGCCCAACCTTCCTTCTGAGGAGTGGCTGGTGAGTTTGGACCTCCAGGCTTCTGATTAGCAGTCAAATGTCTTAGGCACTAAGCCATCAAAGCTACTTTAATGATAATGGAAGGAATAAAATAATAATAATAATAAGGCACATTAGATAAACACATTATCACTAAGTCATCCTATTTGGTTATTTAAAAAATTAAATGTTAAGCCTGCTCAGATGCATATGATTAAAACCAATGTGATATAAGGACTTTGGGTCTCTTATCTTATTTAATTGAAGGAACCCATACTTAACCCTAGTTCTGTACAAAAGATAAAGATGAAGAATGAAATGGAGCTATTCATTACTTGTAGAGTGGGGAGTATAATGGAGAAGGCCTAGCAAAGCATTGTCATTGTCATAAGAGGACTAACAAGCAGTGATTCTCATGTTGTTATCCAATCAGGAAATTCTACAAATTTGAAAGGCATTCAGACTTCCCTGTCAATGATTCTCACACAAGAGGCTATGAGAACAGGATGGGAGAAATTCTCCAGTTGTGTTGTAGAAGAATAAAAATTACTCACAAGCTGGATGAAATTGGCTTTTTTCATAAGCATATGAAGACTCGATGGCACTTAACAACAACATGAAGACATAAACAATTATCATCAATACTGCAAAACTAGCATTCACTTAAATCCATTGCTCTGTTCACACTTCAAAATCATATCCCAAGCTTCATTAATGTGTTTGGTACATATTGTAACAACATGAATCAAAATGGAAGCTCCTTAGTATTCATGTAGATGCCATGTGTGATAGGGGCTTCTTCTGTGAACTTTACACTAATTCAGTCTTGATTGCATTATGGTTTCATGGCATACTCCCCACCTTCCTTTTATATATTTAATGTAAAATTGGAGTACTGATAATTCAATTGTCAAAAATCCTTCATATTTAATAGCTGCAATATAATGTGTAATTGTTTTTGAAAGATGAACTGCAAATAATTTTCAAGTAATAAAGAACATATCCAAGATGTAAAGTTATTTGATGGTGTACATAGCCAAATCAAAAGCTTTGTTTTAACCAAGGAATAGAGACTTTTTTGTTTGGTTAGGAGATCACATATGAAGAAGATGAAGAGTTCTTTGAGAGTTGATTCTGGCTTATGTCAGTCCTATAGAACAGATTAGAACTGTCCTGAAGATGACAGAAAGAGAAAGGAGGAAGGAAAATACCTGCAAAATAAGTGGGACAACTTTTCTGAGAATTCCTCTATGAATCCCTCTATGTTCGTATCTCTATAGGGTTAACGAAATCCCGACTGGAAACACCCGGAACTCTTCATGACATCTTCAGTTCTCTATCCTTTGATTTCATGAGAGTAATCACCCATTTATTGCTTTGGTTGTGTTTCAGAGGAGGAGGGAGAAGAAGGGAGGACAAGGAGAGCAGGAGAAAAGAGAGAAAGGGGAAGGGGGGATGGTTGGAAGGAGAGAGAGTAAGAAAAAAAGAGAGGAAAGAGAAGAAAACAAAGAGGAGGAGGAGGAAAAGGAGAAGAAGAAGAAAAGCATAAAAGACCAAAAAGAAGTATTTTCTTTTTCTTCCTCATATGTGATCTTCTAGTCAATAAGATGTAGGTAAACATCATTCTGTTATTCTTTACTTTTAGCCGAAATCCATCTGACATCAGCAATGATACTTCTCATTCCATTACCTCTTCTCAATCCAGTTTGCATTTCTCGAAGTTCCCTGTCAATATACTGCCACAACTGCTTTTGAATTATCTTTAGCAAAATCTTACTTGTATGTGATATTAATGATGTTGTTCAATTATTTTCAGATTCTGTTAGATGAACTTTCTTTGTCTTCCAAATTTCTGCATCCATTGCTTGAAACATCTAAATATGTATGCCATGAATTCCTGGAGCCTAGTTTTTTTTTTTTTTTTTTTTTTTTTTTTAGATCTCTTCCTTCATTACCATTGGTTCTTCAACATATGCCACCTACTGAAGTCATTGATCAATTCTTTTTGGTACAGTGACTCTGTGTATTCTTTCTGTCTTTTGATTCTTTCTGCATCATTTATCATTTTGCCCATAGAATCCTTCACTAGTGCTATTCAAAGCTTAATTTTTTTCTTCAGTTCTTTCAGCTTGAGAAATGCCAAGCATTTTCTTCCTTTTTGGTTTGCTAAGTCCAGGTCTTAGAACATTTCATTATAACAATCAACTTTGTTTTCTCGAGCTACTTTTTGAAATCTTCTGTTCAGCTCTTTGTTCTTGTCATTTCTTCCAATTGTTTTAGCTACTTTCTGTTCAAGGACAAGTTTCAGAGGCTGTTCTGACATCCATTTTCGTCTCTTCTTAGTTTTCTGTCTTTTTAATGACCTTTTGCTTCCTTCATGGATGACATTCTTGATGACATCCCATGATTCCTTTGGTTTTCTGTCATTGGTGTTCAATGCATCAAATCTATTTTTCAGATGGTCTCTAACTTCAGGAGGAATATATTCAAGGTCATATTTTGGCTCTCACACACTTGTTTTAACTGTCTTCCATTTAACCTTGAACTTGCATATGAGCAATTGACAGTCTATTCCACCATCAACTCTTGGCTTTGTTTTGACCGATAATCTTGAGCTTCTCCATCATCTCTTTCCAAGATGTACTTGATTTGATTACACACTGCAGCCCACCTTAACTCACACAAACACACATACATGCACACAAACTCAAGCATATTACATGCATATGTGCATGCAACATGCTTGTATATTCACATATACACACATATTTTGCCTGCATATGCCACATATCAATACACATGCCCACATATACACAAACACACATAAATCTACAGTTATACACATGAACACATTCATCACATACCTATACATACACATATATTGTCACACACATCCAACATGTGTACATGCATACTTCACACATGTACTAGGTGAGTACATGTGTATCACAAAAAGTATCAAGCATTAAGCACTAAGTTTGATTCTTTACCAGCAAAGCTTTGTTTTGTTTTATTTTTTCTCTACTCAGCAGATTATTTAGAGTTATGTTGATTGGGAAAATACCTGTGAAAGATGGAGTGAGTTTAAAAAAAAGCTCTCTATGTCAGAAATTCCTCCTATAGTACATTTAATACAAAGGGATAATGGTACAAAGCACCATTCCTAAAATATTTTTTTTTTTAAAGGAAAGATCTGGGCATACTAAGTAGTAGTTGTTGTTGTTGTTATGTGCCGTCGAGTCGGCCCCGACTCATAGCGACCCCTCCTTGGGTTTCCGAGGCAGTATCACTACGGAAGTAGGACTGCCCAACCTTCCTTCCGAGGAGTGGCTGGTGG
>NW_006922206.1:556669-559577 GCF_000298275.1 Orycteropus afer afer
CCTCCTTGGGTTTCCGAGGCAGTATCACTACGGAAGTAGGATTGCCCAACCTTCCTTCCGAGGAGTGGCTGGTGGGTTTGAACCGCCAGCCTTATGTTTCAAAATGAAATATATCACCTATCTGTAGCAGTATCACTGATACTCTGTTGTTGCTGATACTCGGTTCCAACTCATAGTGACTCGATGTACAACAGAATAAAACACTGCCCAGTCCTGTGTCATACTCACAATCATTGCTATTCTTGAGCTCATTGTTGAAGGGACTGGGTCAATCCACCTTTTCCGGTCTTCCTCTTTTCCTCCAGCCGTCTACTTTACAAGGCATGACGTCCTTCTCCCGGGATTGCTCCCTTCTAATACCATGGTCAAAACACATAAGACAAAGCCTTGTCATCCTCATTTCTAAGGAGCATTCTAGCTGCACTTCTTTTAAGTTAGGTTTGTCCATTCTTCCAGCATTGTGGCTATATTCAATGTTCTTGGCCAACATCATAATTCAAAGGCATCCACACTTACTTAACCCAGTTTATCAAGTGTCAAGACTTTGCATGCATATAAAACCAAACTCACTGCCATTGAGTCAGAACTGACTCATAGGGACCCCTACTTGGATTTCTGAGGTATTATCACTATGGAAGTAGGTTGCCCAGTCTTCCTTCCAAGGAGCTGTTGGTGGGTTTGAACCGTCAGCCTTCTGGTTAGCAGTCAAATGTCTTAAGCATTATGCAACCAGAGCTCCTTGCATGCATATGTTGCTATTGCTGTTATGTGCCATGGAGTCAGACCCGAATCATAGCAATCCTTCCTTGGGTTTCCTAGGTGGTATCACTATGGAAGTAGATTGTCCAACCTACCTTCTGAAGAGTGGCTGGTGGGTTTCAACCACCAGCCTTCTGGTTAGCAGTCAAGTAATTGAAAATACCCATGATTTAACCCAATCGTACTTTAGACCTCAGGACTTCTTTGCTTTTTAACACTTTAAAGAGGTATTTTGCAGCAGGTTTGCCCAGTGTGATACCTGATTGATTTCTTCACTGTGCCTTCCAAGGACATAGTTTTTTGTAACCAAGTAAAATGGAATCTGTGGCAAGTTCATTATTTCTTCCATTTATCATGATGTTGTTTACTGGTACATTTGGGGAGATTTTTGTTTTCTTCAGGGTGTGGTGTAATCCATACTGAAGATTGTAGTCTTTGATCTTTATCAGTAAGTGCTTCAAGTCATCTTCATTTTCAGCAAGCAAGGTTGTGTCAGCTGCATATGGCAGGTTGTTGATGAGTCTTCCACCAATCCTAATGCCACTTTCTTATTCCTATAGTCCAGTCCCTTGGATTATTTGTTTAGCATACAGATTGAATAAATATGGTGAAAGGTTACAACCCTGATGCACACGCTTCCTGATTTCAAACCATTTAATATCCCCTTATTCTGTTTGAACAACAGCCTCTTGATCTAGTTACAGGTTCCTCATGAACACAATTAAATGTTCTGGAACTCCCATTCTTTGCAATGTTATCCATAATTTGCTATGATCCACAGAGTCTAATGCCTCTGCATAGTCCATAAACCACAGGCCAACATCCTTGTGCTAGTCTCTGCTTCCTGCAAAGATTCATATGACATCAGCAATGATATTGCTTATTCCATATCCTCTCCTGATATCAGCTTAAAATTTTGGCAGTTGCTTGTTGATGTACTGCTACAACTGTTCTTGAATTATCTTCAGCAAATTTTTACTTCTTGATACATTAAATTCCAAAAACACTTACATGGACCACATGTGTTACACAGTAGAACAGCTCCATAGAGTTTTCTTGGCTGTAATCTTTACAGAAGCAGATTGTCAGGCCTTTATTCCAAGGCATTGCTGGTTGAGTTTGAACCACCAATCTTTAGATTTATATTCATGCACAAACCATTTGCAGTTAAAGTAAATTTTAAAAAATACAGCATAAAATTGCTACAAAACAAACAAAATTCATTATGTTGTATAGATTCATAATTTTTTGGAATATAAATGAGTAAAACAACTTATGCCATAAAATAAATATGTAATCTTTTTCTGCATTGCAATAAAATAGCATACATCAAATCTTAAACTTTCTTGTCTAAACTATTTCATACTCTTCAATAAATCCTACTTTACAAATAATTGTAGCCCTTTTATAAATAAACTAAATTCAACAAACTTAAGTAAGTAAAATATTTTAAAAAATCTGTAAGAGGCAATCGATTCCAAGATGGTGGAATAGGCAGAAAGTCTGCACAGACCCTCTTAAACAAAGAAAAGGGAAACCAATTATCACAGACACAGAAGACAATCCTGACCCCTGAGCCTTGAAGGTAAGGATACAGAAGTGGACTAAACCCCAACTAGCAGAAGAATTTGCATGAAAATACCAAAAAGAGACATAGGGACCTGCAGTCTGGCAGCAATCCTGAGCAATCCTGATGGCACAGACAGCTTGGAGATTCCTGAGTGGTGGTAGGACCTAAGAATTAACCTGAAAATCAGCCCTGCTAGCCAGAGACTGCACAGAGGACTGCTCTGGTGGCTGTGGAGTAGAAGGGGAAGCAGCGGTGAAGAGGAGGATGGGCTGAGCTGTGGACTTTTGCTGGTCCGGAGGGTGCAGTCTTTTTGAATGTTTACAAGCAGTTTGACCATTTTGGATATTTAAGACACAGCGCTCTACCAGATTCCAGGGGCTTAAGAAGAGGTTCTGCTTTGCAGTAATCCCAAGGACATTCCAGACCTGCATGACTGAAAAGGTGCCACATTCCTCTTGTTACTCTTATACCCCACACCCACTTGGTGAACAGAGGTGTGGCTGCCCCCCACTCCTACCCACCTTCTGGGCCCACAGGAACTCCATCCCAGTCTGTGTGCTCAGACGGAGCCTGGGTGCC
>NW_006922206.1:559992-560487 GCF_000298275.1 Orycteropus afer afer
TGCCCTATCCCCAGATATTGCAGGTTTTCTTTCTTTCTTTCTTTCTTTTTTTTCTTTTCTCCCTTTTTTCTTTTTTGGGTTACAGTTCCTGTGTGGTTACATGGTGTATTGTTTTGTCCATGTGCTTTTAGTTTTTTGATGGTTATTCAATTGTAATTTTTGTCTGAGTGTGAGACAGCAAAAGTTCCCATAAGATACAAGTACACCCACATCTCCTGCAACTGCACTTATTGAGCAAGAGACACCACCTCCTTCTCCACCAATGGGGCAACAATAAAAAACCACAAAGAAGAGCCTGAATCACCCTTGGCTGCTCCTCACAAACAGTTAATGGAGATCTTAATACAATACCACAATGCCTCAGAAACAACAGATCATCACAGTCCCCACAAAGAAGCAAGATAAAGTGGTAGAAACAAGGGAATAGGATACAGACCCAGAACACATCCCTGAGGAAGAAGCAACATTGGAACTCTCTGATAAGGAATTCAAAAG
>NW_006922206.1:562872-565496 GCF_000298275.1 Orycteropus afer afer
AGAACAACTAGAAAGAAACTCAACAAAGATGCAGAAGAGCTAAACAATACAATCCACCAACTTGGGCTTATAGACATCTACAGAGCACTTCATCCAACAGCAGCACAATATACATTCTTCTCCAGTGCACATGGAACATTTTCCATGATAGACCTGTGTTAGGTCATAAGGCAAGCCTTAATAAAAAAAAAAAAAAAGAATTGATTGATGTTCATACATTTCAGGAGATGGCATATGATCAAGAACCAATGCTATTGAAGGAAGAAATCAAAGCTGTACTGAAGGAACAGTCAAAGAACAAGGCTCCAAGAATTGATAGAATACACGTTGAAATGTTTTAACAAATGGAAACTCTCACACAGTGATGACAAGAAATTTGGAAGACAGCTACCTAGCCGACTCAAAGAAATCCATATTTGTATCCATTCCAAAGAAAGGCGATCCCACAGAATGTGAAAATTCTCAAACAATATTTAATATCACACACAAGTAAAGTCTTGCTGAAGATAATTCAAAAACAGTTGCAGCAGTATATTGACAGGGAACTTCCAGAAATGCAAGCTGGATTCAGAAGAGGAAGTGGAATGAGGGATATCATTGCTGATGCCAGATGGATCTCAGCTCGAAGCAAAGAATACCAGAAAGATGTTTACTAATGTTTTATTGACTATGCAAAAGCATTTGATTCTGTAGATCATCACAAATTATGGATAACATTGAAAAGAAAGGTAATTCCAGAAAACTAGATTGTACTCATGAGGAACCTGCATATAGATCAGGAAGCTGTGATTCAATCAGAACAAAGGAATACTTCTTGGTTCAAAATCAAGAAGAGAGTGTGTCAGCGTTGTATGCTTTCACCATACTTAAGCAATCTGTATGCTGAGCAAATAATTTGAGAAGTTGGACTATGTGAAGAAGAGCATGGCATCAGGATTGGAAGAAGACTTATTAACAACCTGCGATATGCAGACAACGCAACTTTGCTTGCTGAAAGTCAGGATGACTTGAAGCACTTACTGATGAAGATTAAAGACTATAGTCTGAAGTATGGATTACATCTCAATATAAAGAAAACAAAAATCCTCTTAACTGGGCCAATAAGCAGCATCACAATAAATGGAGAAAAGATTGAAGTTGTCAAAGATTTCATACTGCTTGGTTCCATAATCAACACCAATGGAAGCAACAGTCAAGATATCAGATGACATATTGCACTGGGCAAATCTGCTGCAAAAGAACTCTTTAAAGTGCTGAAGAGCAAAGATGTCTCTTTGAAGACTAAGGTGCACCTAACCCAAACCATGGTATTTTCAGTCACCTCATATGTGTGTGAGAGCTGGACTATGAATAAGGAAGACCAAACAAGAGTCAACCTGTTTGAGCTGTGGTGCTAGTGAAGAATACTGAAAGTATCGTGGACCGCTAAAAGAACTAACAAATCTGTCCTGGAAGAAGTGCAGCTGGAACACTCCTTGGAAGTGAGAATGGCCAGACTTTGTCTCACCTATTTTGGTCATGTTGTAAGAAGGAACCATTCCCTGAAGGATATCATGATTGATAAAGTGGAGGGTCAACAAAAAAGGGGAAGGTCCTCAATGAGATGGATTGACACAGTGGCTGCAGTGATGGGCTCAGGCATAGTAGTGATTGTGAGACTGGCACAGGACTGGACTGTGTTTTGTTCTGTTGCACATAATGTCGCTGTGAGTTGGAGACAACTTAATGGCACCTGACAACAACAAGAGTCTCAGGTGGGCACTGGGCCTGGCTGGGTCTCCCTAGTGAGCCCTGTCCCCAGCTCTCAGAGAAAATGTGCACCTTGTCCTCTTCTTCAGAGTGAGGGCTCACATCCACTGGATCACCTGGGAACCTGGCTGTGTCTTGCCACCCCAAATCTTCTGCCTCCACTGTGTAGAATCACTCTAGTTTCCCCATGCAGGGAGGAACCACTCCCTGAGACCACCACCCTTGTGTGCAGATGCCCTACTTTCTCCAGTGGCCCCGTGACACTACTTTATTCTCTCTGCAGCCCTCCAGATCCATGCCTTGTTGTCAGCTGTCATGGAACCAGTCAACTTGTCGCGACCCCACCTACCATGGAACAAAGCATTCCTCAGTGTCACCCTATCCTGGGGCTCAGGTGCAGAACAGACTGTGGTCACCCACAGTGTTTTCAGAAGTCAATATCAGGCCTTTCCTCCTGGTCTGCCTTAGCCTGGAAACTCCACTGAAACCCGTCCAACATCACAGCAACATGCAGGCTGCAAGGACAGCCAGGTGTTGGGTGTGCATGAGGTGCACTGGCCAGGAATGGAACCCCGGTCCCCTCATGGCAGCAGGATCTCTACCACTGAACCTCCACTGTCCCACCTTACCTGTGTCTGCATGCATCTCATTTACCTGCAAAAAAAAAAAAAATAAAAATCTGTAAGAGATATTATAATTAGTAGCAGAGATTGGTAAGGTTGCTAGATATAAGCCTAATATACAAAAGTAACCAAATCTGTCAAGTGGTAAATAATTGTTGTTGTTGTTATGTGCTGTCGAGTCAGACCCGACTCATAGCGACCCCTCCTTGGGTTTCCGAGGCAGTATCACTACGGAAGTAGGATTGCCCAACC
>NW_006922206.1:567736-568729 GCF_000298275.1 Orycteropus afer afer
TTCATGATAGAATTTTGCAAGACCAACAACTTATTCATTGCAAACACCTTTCTTAAACAACATAAACAGTGGTTATACACATGGACCTTGCCACATGGAATATATAGGAATCAGATTGACTACATCTGTGGAAAGAGGTGATGGATGATAAGCTCAACGTCTTCAGCCAAAATACATCCAGGTGCTGACTGTGAAACAGACCATCAATTGAAAATGAAAATCCTCACAACTGGGCAAATAAGCAGCATCACAATAAATGGAGAAAAGTTTGAAGTTGTCAGAGATATAATATTACTTGTTTCAACCACTGACACCAAAGGAAGCAGCAGTTAAGGAACTCGGCAAATATGCTGCAAGATACCTCTTTAAGATGCTGAAGAACAAAGATGTCTCCATGGTATATTCAATCGCCCCATATGGATGTGAAAGCAGGACAATGAATAAGGAAAACTGAAGAAGAGTTGATGCTTTTAAGTTGTGGTGCTGGTGAACAACACTGAGAGTACCAGAGACTTCCAGAAGAACTAACAGAACTCTCATGGAAGAAGTGCAGCCAGAATCTTCCTTGGAAGCAAGAATGGCCAGACTTCATCTCAGCTACTTTGGTCATGTTGTGAGAAGGAACCATTCCCTGGAGTAGGATATCATGCTTGATTAAGTGGAGGGTCAGTGAAAAAGGGTAACACCGTCAACAAGATGAATTGACACAGTGGCTGCAAAGATAGGTTCAAGTACAGCAAGGATTGTGAGGCTGGCACAGGACTGGGCAGTATGTCCTTCTGTTGTATATGGAGTCGCTATGAGTTGGAGCCAACTCAGTGGCACCAACCAAAGGGGAAGTATATTCACCACAGTGGTAATGCAGCTGTGATGGCTATGTAGCAGTAGGTTTTATCTGGGAAGAAAATGTGTGGGAACACAATAGTTACCACCAGTACGTGGGCAATATAGATGTCAAACTGGAGATGACAGGCCCATGGTTTAACATAGTAG
>NW_006922206.1:587096-588975 GCF_000298275.1 Orycteropus afer afer
ACTACATGGTTTAAAATCAGGAAGGAAGTGCATCAGGGTTGTATCCTTTCCCCATACTTATTCAATCTATATGCTGAGCAAATAATCTGAGAACCTGGACTATATGAAGAAAAATGTGGCATCAGGATTGGAGGAAGAATCATTAACAACCTGTGTTATGCAGATGATACAACTTTGCTTGCTGAAAATGAGGATGACTTGAGGCACTTACTGATGAAGTTTGAAGAATACAGTATGCAGTATGGATTACATCTCAATATAAAGAAAACAAAAATAATCCTCACCACTGGACCAATGAGCAGCATCACAATAAATGGAGAGAAGATTGAGGTTGTCAAACAATTCATGTCGCTTGGTTCTACAATTGATGCCAATGGAAGCAGCAGTTAGGACATTAGACGACGTGTAGCACTGGGAAAGTCAACCGTGAAGGAACTGTTTCAAGTGCTGAGGAGCAAGGATGTCTCCTTGAGGACTAAAGTGCACCTGACACAAGCCATGATATTTCCAATCGCCTCGTATGCATGTGAGAGCTGGACAATGAATAAGGAAGACTGCAAAAGAGTTGATGCTGGCAAAGAATGCTGAAAGTATCACGGACTGCTCAAAGAACTAAGAGATCTGTTTGGAGGAAGTGCACCCAAAATTTTTCTTGGAAGCAAGAATGGCCAGACTTCCTCTCACCTATTTTGATCATGTTGTCAGAAGCGACCATTCCTTGGAGAAGGATGTCATGCTTGGGAGGGTGGAGGGTCGATGAAAGAGGGGGAGGCCTTCAACCAGATGGATTGACACAGTGTCTGCGATGATGGGCTCAAGTATAGCAGGGATCATGGAGCTGGCGCGGGATCAGGCAGTGTTTCGTTCTGCTGTGCATGGGGTTACTATGAGTTGGAAATGACTTGATGGCACCTAACAATAACAACAACAAGGGCTCTATGGCTCACAATCGACTCAATAACAGTTGGTATTAGTTTCTATGTTGTGAGTGGGGTATGGTAGGGACTCTTACAATTATGCCTATCACATTCTCCAAGACCCAACAGCTATTATCTTTTCTCTGCTTGGAACCAATTTCTGTCCCTGTGGGAACCTACAAAAGGGTCTTGGAAACCTTTGAGATGTCCACATTGGACTTTGTGATGTGATCAAAACTGATTCAGGTAGCAATGTCCAGTAATACATGCAACAGTGATGAGTGTCAGCTTTCTCATCTGTAAAATTAGAGCTCTGGTCAATGGATGTCTGCAGGTCTTTATTTTCTGAAATTGCACCATTCATTCCTTTTTAGCAGAATTATGTGAAAGGACTAGAGCAGTGTTCTTCCTGCAGCACTGAAGCCAGTGCTACTTATTTAAGCTTTGTTAGCACTGGTCTGTGTTACTGGCTTGCCAAAATGGGAATTGGATAAACAAGACGTTACCTCATTTGGTTTTATTGAGTAGAGGGTATCATTAATCCTTTTTAATAGGAAATCTGGACAAGCTAGCTTATCTTAGGAACATCACTGAACAGCCAAGCAGTCCCAGTAGATTGAACATTTGTTTTCTTCCACTTCAGATTGAGGAGACAAAACAAAACATAATTGGAATCTTTTCAGGGCAAAGGCCACTTCAAGCTCATCACCGTACCACCCTCTTATTGGTCCAGTTCATATTAAGTATATCTTACATGTTTTCCTAGTTTCTTTTTTGCGGATTTTTTCTTACACTGAAAATGTTCTTCCTGTGTCTCTAATACAGCTTTCAGTAGATTGAGAAAATTCTCCCCTTCTTTGGTTTGGAATAAATTCAAAAGAACGTAATTTACCTAAAGCTATCCACTTAAATATATATATATGTGTGTGTGTGTGTGTGTATATATATATATATATGTGTGT
>NW_006922206.1:589075-594318 GCF_000298275.1 Orycteropus afer afer
ACGGAAGTAGGATTGCCCAACCTTCCTTCCGAGGAGTGGCTGGTGGGTTTGAACCGCCAGCCATCTGGTTAGCAGGCAAGTGTCTTAGCCACTATGGTACCAGATCTCCCTACATCCATACATAAACACTTCTAATTTTTATATCTGGCAAGCAGAGAATTACAATAAAGTTCTTAAACACAATATAATCAAGGAAATAAGGCAGATCAGGAAGTGTATGCCAGAATCGTCAAAGAAAGAAAGAAATGTCCTCATAGAGGTGACATTCAAGCATATATCTGAGAGACAGACAGGAGATAGCTGGGTCAAGAAGACCTGGAGGAGATTTCTGCACTGAGGGAAGACTGCAGAGTAGGATCATACAAAAGAAGCTGAAGAGATGGAACAGGGGATCAGCAAGATAAGGCTGGACCATGAAGAACTCCCCAGGTTGCTAGAAGGTCGCTGTAGGTTTGTGGGGACATGAAAGCTCCTTAAAGATTATTAATGGTCAAATGTATATTCTTGACCATTTCTTAATTTGTCATTTATTTATTGAAAATCTATTTCTCAACTATTTCTATATGGAGTTGTTTTTATATCTTCTCAGTTTTTTTTTTCTTGAAAGACATTGAGATTTGAAGCATGAAATTCTACATCATAAACTTAAATCACTTGACCCCACCTCCTTTTCAAGAATGATATTTGAAAGAATTTGTATTTTGCTCATGAAGTTTCTTTATGCATGTTGTTGTTGTTATGTGCCATCAAGTTGGACCCAACTCATAGCAACCCCTCCTTGGGTTTCCGAGGCAGTATCACTATGGAAGTAGATTGCCTCATCTTCCTTCCAAGGAGTAGCTGATGGGTTTGAACCACCAGCCTTCTGGTTAACAATTAAGTGCCTTAAGCACTATGCTACTAGAGCTCCCACTTTATACATAGTTTTCATTTAATTATAGTCAGATAGGGATATATTTTATTTATTTATTTATTTATTCCAGAAAAGGCAGCAGAAAGCAACTAGAAAACACCAGTTGTATTTTATTTGTCACCGAAATCCCCAGGAACTTAAGTCTGGTTGGTCAATATGCATTACCAGGTGCCTGACATGAAAAGGGAATTGGGTTGTAGACTCTTTTAACAGCCTTGCATTCCCGAACATACAACCAGCAGAAGTATTTGTCAAATTAAAGTGGGAAATGCATCAACATTTTTGAAGGGAATTAGAAGCAGGGGAAAGTGTCTCCAGTCTGTGGAAATCAGAGCAGAGAGAACGTCTGTGAGTTGCTGTCTGGGCCCTGCCTCTGTCAGGTTCCCTCACTCTTGAAGGACGCAGTGGTCTTCTGAGTTGGAAAGGTCAGCGCAGAATTGGCCAGGGTGACCCGCTCTGTGCCTCCTGTGCTAACTCAGCATCCATGTCCTACACCTTTTGACAGCCCTGAGTAGCAATATAGCCGAGCATTCAGCCTGCGAGATGAGCTGCAATGAAGGCCAGGATGGGGAGGAGTTGTCAGAACCAGGAGTTGGGGGTTGAGTCATCAATTCTGTGTGCCTTGAGTATGGAAGCAATGTACTGAGTGAGATAAGACTCTGTGGACCTCGAATGACCAGATTCCCTTAGAAATCATCTGCCATGACCTCTGTTCCATGTAGGGACAACACAACATTGCACTTGGGACCGTGAGTCATATAAGGATAAAAAATGTATAAGGAGTCGAAGTGAGATAATCTCAAGGAAGTCCCTTCTGTTGGACTTGGTTGTATTGTATGAGGTCAGCACTTCTTTTTTTTTTTTTCAAAAGAAACAACAGCAGCCCATTATAGAATCATAGAGTTCACAACTGGAAAAAAAATTCAGTGTTCATGGTCTGTCTTTAATGCACAATAAGAGGCTGCAAAGCTGTTAAATGCCTCTCCCTGACACCCCAGGCTGGGAAAACGTGCGTGACTTAGAACTCTGCTCTCTTTGATTCTCTACACGGGCATAAAATAATCGGCCTGTGGAGTGACTATAAACTTATGTGTCTGGAATGCAGAGAGACATTTATGATAATTAGAAATAATCAAATCCAGACCAAGGAAAGAGGTGCAAGAGAATATTAAGTAATTTGTAGCCAAATGACTTTAGGACCTTAAGGTAAAATTTCCAGGTGGAGCTTATAGAACTCGTAAACACTTGATTTAAAGGGGCCGTATTAACATCGAGGTTTATGATTAGAGCACTGAAATTAAATCGATAGTGTACTGTTCTGGCTCAAAAATAAAAATGGAAAAATACCTTGGCAACCCAAGTGAAAAGCCTGAGAGCTGGAGCTTGCGTGGCCGGAGCAGCCTCTGCCATCAGCGTGCGTCAGGGACCACAGCAAAGGCTACGGGGAGCTTCCATGATGATTCCAAACACCCAGATTCAAACCCAAACTCTGCCTACCCCTTAGGTAATTGTGACTCACTTAATCACACCCTCCTGCAGAAGCAGGAGACCAGACATCCTTCTGAGACGTTAGGATAGAGATGACACCCAGCTGTGTGAGATGTTGGTGAAGGCATTCTCCCCTTTAACGTGACTCTCCAAAGAGCTCGGTGCAAAGGCAGTCTGGTGTAGCCACACAACATGGTCTGAAGCAACAGGTCTTCAAGAGAATGAAGGAGACAGAGGTGACGGTCCAGGATTAGGAACTGGAGAAGACTTCACAGGGTCATTAGGGGAAGATGGACAGATTAATAAAGGACCCTTTGGTGCCCCTAAAGGATAGGAGGAAATCACAGAATTAAGCTGACTTAGAGAGCATCCAGAAAGCAAAGATAATAACAGTAATTCCTCTCCTGCCTACCTTAGAGATTCGTGGGGGAAATCAGATCAGGATGTATTTTGGAATCACTCTAGGAGCTCTGTTGGCACACTGGTTACAGCATGCAGCTGCTAACCGAAAGGTCAGCAGTTCAAATCCACCAGATGGTCTATGGCAGAATTACGACACAATCTGCCTCTGGAAAGGTTTGCATACTTGGAAATTCTATGGGGTAGTTCTGTGCTAAAAGGGTGCATTTGTGTCAGAATCAACTCGATGACTTGATGGCACTGGGTTTGACTTGGTTTCGGTTTTAGAATCACTCTGTATACTACAAAGTGTACTCCAAATGCAAGCCAACATCTAACACATGTGAAGCAATTGGTAATTGTTTGCTGAATAAACAAAGCCAATATTTAGCGTGGTCCCTAAAGCATTTGACTGCTAACCAGAAAGTTGGCAGTTCATACCCACCAGTCACTCCTAGGAAGGAAGGTTGGGCAATCTATTTCCATAGTGATATCACCTCGGAAACCCAAGAAGGGGTCGCTATGAGTCGGATCGGACTCGACAGCACATAACAACTCCAACAGTATAGGATGGGGGGCAGCAGCTCAGGGTAGAATTCTCAACTTCCACGTAGGAGATTCAGGTTTCTTTCCTGGCAGATGTACCTCCTGTGCAACCAGCATCTTCCTGTCAATGTGCGCAATGCAACGCACTACCATCCAGTTGGATCCAACTCATAGTGACCTCTCCTTCCTTCCGAGGAGTGGCTGGTGGGTTTGAACCGCCAGGCTTCTGGTTAACAGTCAAATAAATGTCTTAGGCACTAGGATTAAAGAAAATCACCAACCAAGAGTTTGAAAACATTCATCTTCTCCCTCCTTACTTCTTTCCTAGTTATTTGCAGAGACTAGCAGCCACTGCTCGGAAGGAAGATGAGGCAATCTATTTCCGTAGTGATACTGTCTCGGAAACCCAAGGAGGGGTCGCTATGAGTCAGTTCTGCCTCGATGGCACATAATAACAACAACAGCAATGAGGTGACACAGTATTTAAGCACTTGGCTGCTAAGAGTTGGCAGTTCTAAACCAACAGCTGCTCCATGGGAGAAAGATGAGGCATTCTGTTTGAATAAAGATTACAGCCACAGAAACTATATGTGGCAGATCTCCGCTACTCTATAGGGTCACTATTAGTTAGAATGAACCCAACAGCAACACGTTTGGCATAGAGGTTAAAAATACTGAGTCTAGAATCTAAATTTGACTCCAAATTGGGCTTTCTCATTCCCTGTCCCTCAGTCTCCCCATAATAGCACCACCTACCTCAAATGTTGAGAAAAATTGAAAGAGCTGATCCATAGAAAATGGTCTGTAAAGTGAAAGGCTCAGAGGAAAGCAGACACATATACAAATTTGGGCTTTTTGTTGTGCACATGAGCCCTAAAGCATGCTGACTTTAAGAGGCTGGGAAAATTAAGAAAAGATAGTAGTGAAATTTCTTCTTCCCCTAGTAGGAGCAAACAGTCACCTTAGGGTGAAAGATGGGCAGTGTCCTATGAGGCATTTCTAATGTGCCCTATAAGAGCTCTATAAAAAAAGCCAGGAACCCAGACAGGGGAGCAGTGACCCACAGGGATCCAGGTGAGGAGAGGGAAATCAGGCACGCCAAAAGCAGCAGGGCAGGAGAGCAGGAGAAAGGGGATAAAAAGGCCTAGGAATCTGGACAGAGGAGGAGTCAGCCACAGGGACCAGGTAAGGGTGGTAGGAGAGGTTTCCAACAGGGAGACCAACTTGTCTGTCAGTTTGTCCTACCGTGGTGATGTGTTGATAGGACTTTTGAAGCTGAGCCACTGGTGTTTCAAACCCAGCTGGATGCACACGGTGCACAGGTATCAGCCCAGCTTACAGACTGAGACAGACTAGGAAGAAGGAGGAGGCCATCCATTTCTCAAAGAATTGGCCAGGTAAAACCTTACTAATAGCAAAGAAGCACTGTTTGATACATTACCGCCCAAGTTTATGAATAGTCCCATTAGGTTAGAAGGCTCTCAAAATAGGACTGGGAAAGAGCTGCATCATCTGAGTAGACCCAGCCTTACTCATATGGATAAGGTAAAGCTTTTGAGACCTCCATTTGCTGATGCGGCACCACTCAAATTGAAGATAAACGGCTGCAGACATCCATTAATCATCGGAACACGGAAAGTACGAAATATGAGTCTACGAAAACTGGAAGTTGCCAAAAATGAAATGGAACGCATAAAGATTGATATCCTCAGCATTAGTGAGCTGAAATGATTTTAGCCATTTTGAATCAGATAACCATGTGATCAACTATGCCGGGAATGACAGTTTAAAGAGGAATGGTGTGGCATTCATCATCACAAAGGATGTTTCAAGATCTGTCCGGAAATACAATGCTGTCAGTGATAGGATAATATCCATACGCCTACAAGGAAGACCC
>NW_006922206.1:597924-603230 GCF_000298275.1 Orycteropus afer afer
AAATAAATAAAAAGCAGTGAATCATTATGTTTTCATCTCTACATGTGCTTATGAATAGAAATTATATGCCAGTTCCTAAGGAAAAAAATAATACAGGTATGGCGTCAAAAGAGGAGGCCTGGGACACAGTGGTTAAGCACTTGGCTGTTAACTGAAACGTCAGTGATTTGAACCTGCCAGCTGCTTAGCAGGGTGAAGATGTGGCAGTTGGCTCCTGTAGACACTTACAGCCTTGGAAACCCTGTAGAGCAATTATATTCTGCCCAATAGGGTCGCTATGCATCTGAGTTGACTAAATAGGGTTTGGTTTTATATGATTATGAAAAAAATTAAAAAATTTTTGAAAGTATAACATAATCCTTTTTTATATAAGGGATTTATAAGATACCAACCAATATTTAAATAAAAACTTTCTTTCAATTTGCATCCCCAAATTTCACTCTTGCCTGAGAAAATTTCTCATCAAACTCATGCTCTGTCTCTAACAGTTACACCTCGTGGGGCTTTCTATGCACAGGATGGCTAAAAGAAAACCACTGAAGCATTGTCAATAAATATAAAGACTTAATGAAGTTGTGTTAGGCACAGGAGCATGACATTGCTTCTCTTCTGCTGGCATTTTCTTTGTGGGTCCCCTGAACTTGGAATTTCTCTTTAAAATGTCCCATTAATTCCTATTACGGAGCTACTAGTAAAGAAAATTGCATGTTAGCTTTTATCAATCTGTATGAATAAATGTTAACCATTCTCAGTTAAAAGCCCTCCTCTTAGCCCCACTCATGTGAAAACAGCTCGGGCAGCCTGCACATCAGCGAATCACTCAGAAGATTAATGCACTCAGCTGCCACAAAGACTCGGAGATGTGTATTTGCATTATAGATTTTAATTTGAAATAATGTCAGTCTTTTTGGGTCTGCATTGTAGTGCATGGGGTGCCATCTGCTTATAATAATGAGTCTGACAATCCACGTAAATGTGATTTGCTGCCTCTTTTGCCAACATAATGGCTTGGATATTGATCCTAATGGTGGAGGAGTTGCAGGCATTTCATTCAATAGGAAGACAAGCCCGAGTGCTGAGGTTTCTGAAGATTCAGGTGGAATGGCAGTGAAAAACAAAGTGTGCTGTCCCACATGAGTGACTGATTTTATTGATGCATTTCATCAGTGGTCATCCTATCCATCCTTTCTCAAGGTTTCAGTACAATTTCAAGTACAACCAAGCAAAATGATGGGCAACCACACCAGGCGTAATGATACCAGGCTGCCCAAATGTTAACCACAGGGCAACATTTGAGATGACAGTTGCCCAAAGACTCTTTCAGCCCATTGGAAAAATATTTCTTTTTTGTTTGTTTTAAATAAGTTCAGAAGAGGGTAATTTACAGTAACAATCTGTGTACTTACATTTTTTTTTAAAGGTTTATTACTTTAACACTGTATTTACTAAGATGTTTCTAAGAGTTTCCTGAAAGGACAGTTGTCAAATGTTTCAACAAACAGATGCAAGACTGGAAGCATAGGCTGGTCCATGTCGAGGAATTTGGAAGACAGCTACCTGGGCAACCAACGGAAGAGATCCATATTGCACCCATTCCTCAAAATAGTGATCCATATTGCACCCATTTCTATTGATCCAAGAGAATGTGGACATTTTTCAAAAAATATCAATAATATATATGCAAGTAAAATTTGCTGAAAATAATTCAAGAACAGTTGCAGCTATACAGTGACAGAGAACTGCTAAAAGTTCAAACTGGATTCAGAAGAGGAAATGAAAGGAGGGATGACATTACTGTTGTCAGCTAGATCTTGATTGAAAACAAGGATCACCAGAGATGTTTATCTGTGTTTTATTGACTTTGGAAAGGTATTCAACTGTGTGGATCATAACAAATTATGGATAACATTGTGAAGAACGGGAATTCCAGAACACCTAATTATGCTTATGAGGAATCTGTACTTAGACCAAGAGGCAGTTGTTCAAACAGTAGAAAATTAAGAAAGGTGCACTCCAGGGTTGTATCCTTTCACCATACTGTACACTGAGCAAATAATTCCAGAAATTGGACTATATGAACACGAACACAGCATCAGTATTGGGGGAACACGTTTTAACAACCTGTGATATGCAGAGAACACAGCCTTGTTTGCTGAAACAAGTGAACTTGAAGCACTTACTGATGAAAATCAAGACTACAGGATTCGGTATGGATTACACCACAATAGAAAGGAAAGAAAACTCTTCACAAAGAGACTGATAAGCAACATCAAGATTAATACAGAACAGATTAAAGTCTTTAAGGATTTCACTTCACTTGGATCCACAATCAACACTCATGGAGGCAGCGGTCAAGAGATCAGATGTCATATTGCACTGGGAAAATCTGCTGCAAAAGACTGCTTTAAAGTGTTGAAAAGCAAAGATGTCACTTTGAAGACTAAGGTGTTCCTGACCCAAGCCATGGTGTTTTCAATCATGTCATGTGTGCATGAAAGATGGGCTATGAATAAGAAAGACTGAAAAAGAATTGATGGCTTTGAATTACGGTGCTGGTGAGGAGTACTGAATATACCATGGACTGCCCAAAGAATGAACAGATCTGTCTTGAAAGAACTACAGCCAGAACACAGCATCAGTACTGGAGGAAGACTTACTGGAAGTGAGAGTGGTGAGCCTTCATCTCGCTTACTTTGGACATATTACCAGGAGGGGCCAGTTCAGGGAGAAGGATGTTATGCTTGGTGAAATACTCAATGAAATCAAGAAGACTCATTGAGATGGATTGACACAGTGGCTGCAGCAATGGGCTCAAACATGCCAAATATTATGATGATGGCACCGGACCAGGCAGTGTTTTGTTGTGTTGTACTTAGAGTTGCTATGAGTTGGAACTGATTTGATGGCACTTAAGAACAACAACAAGTCTCGATGTTGCAAAGGGTTAAGTGCTTGACTATTAGCTGAAAAGTTTGCAGTTTGAACCTGCCATCAGGTGCCTGTGAAGATGAGCCTGGTGATGTGCTTTGGAAAGGTCACAGCCTTGAAATGCCTATGGATAGTTCTGCTGTGCACACACGTGTTCATCATGGATTGGAGTGGACTCGAAGCAATTAACAATAACAACCATATGATGTTTCTGCACAGACTTTAGCTTTATTGTAAATCTTAACACAGGAGGAACAAACAGTAAATACAAGAAGCTGAATAGTTCAGCCAAGCCTTCAAGATTCCTGTACAATAAGGTTCTCACCAGCCACATATGGCTGGCTACTTAAATTTAAATTAAACAACACTAAATTAAATCAAAAAGTCATTTCCTCAGTCACTCAATAGCTTCATGTAGCTGGTGGCTATACTGGATGACCTAGAAAGAGAACATTTTCATCACTGTGGAAAGATCTGCTGGTCACCATGCTTTAGAGGGTTGCTATGGAGGTGAGGGCTGGCAGAGCTATGGAATTATGTGGTCACAGTGAGACTGCTGTGTCCTGTATCCCTGCGCCCATAGGACACATGACAGAAATTACCATGAATGCCCTTCATACAGTGGAGAGATGACTTATACAATGGGTTTTACTAGCCTTGGCTTAAACTGCTTCAGTTATTTTGTTATGCATTTTCCATTTTCAAAATGATTAACTGTTAGCTCCCAAGGGATTTTTGCATTCAATCACATGGTACCTGTCATCTTCTCTATTACAATTATTTAAAAGATTCTGAAATGTGAACTTTGAATATTAGTGTACACATAAACTAGAACGGCCTTTGTCATTTCAATAATAGAAGGAAGCCATTGAATGCAAACTCAACAACACAGTAGCCTAACTCATTAATTATAGGACATAGGCCAATACACAGGAGGCGTAAGTAAGAGGTGGGCATGAGGATCAGTTTCAGATGGCCCACACACCATTTGTCTCTATCCTGCTCTGGTCCCTTAACATTCAGCAGAGAGGACTTATGTTATCCTAAAGGTCTCCAGATAATGGATCCCTATTAAGATCTGCTCTAGAGAAAAACATGTTAAAATATAGACTATTATAGAACTGCATCCACTGGTGTTAATTTCTAAATGTTTAAGAAACCTGAAAGCTAGAACTTTGGGTAACATGCCACAGCTACTGTGACAAGAAATGGTCTCACATAAACAGTCCACCAGGATAAAATGATCCCCATTGGCATATGGGTTTTTTAAAATACTTATTCACCCCGCTAAACTTCCCCATCACTGACACACACATATGTTTTAAATAATAGAATAGGAAAAGAATGTTAAAAAAAAATAAACACTTTACAAATTTGTTACTAGATAATTTGTGTTTAAAAAGTCTCATTTCTTTAAGGAATTCAGAATCTATTTTGCCTCTAAATTGATATTTTTTTCCATTAGAAGCATGTAATAAAATCCCTCTGATGATGTTTCCCATTTTATATTCTCTACAATGTGTTGCTTCATTTCTGCAGTAGGCTACAAGATTTTCCACCTCATAAAATGGCGGTGAGAATTATGAGTGGATACAAATAGTTAAATGGGGTGAGGCCAGTGCCTTTTAGCTACCATTGGTAATTCCAATGGGTATTATTTTTAGACTGCTGACTGCTAATACATGCTATTGTACCTTATGTATTTATTTGATTTCATTACCTTATGAAATCTACTGAGGAATGGAACGAACATCGATGAGTGCAGGCTGAACACGGTGGGCTGGGACCTCCATCTGCACATAATTCTCCTTGTAAGAAATGCAATATCCTTCTCATTTTACAGATTTCAAAACTGATTCTCAAAGATGAAAAGGAACTTCCCTAAGTCATGAGTACGAATGTGGTTTGATGCTGCAATCACTTGAGTCAGGCTCCTTGAATTTGTTGCCTGTTATGGTTATGGCAGTGTGTCGACTTGGCTGGGCCATGATCCTCAGTGGCTTGGCAGTTATGGTGCAGGCATCCCCCATGATGAGATCAGGTATAATGTAATGAGCTCCAGGAGGAGTTCTGCTGTGAGCAGCCAATTGAACTCACCCAATGGCAAGCAGTTTTCTCAGGGGTGTGGTGCTTCCAACATACATGGTTGTTTGGCTTTTTGTTCAATCTGGATCCTGTATCTGGCATGTCATAATCTGACCTCCATTCTTTGGACTTGAGCCAGCGGTTGACATCTGACCTGTGATCTTGGGTTCATCAGCTCCTGAAGCTGAGTCAAGAGAAACCTCCAGCCTGACATCTGCCCCATGGAGTTGGGACTTGCCAGCCTCTACAACCTCATGAGCCATTTCTTTGAAATAACTCTCTCTCTCTCATCT
>NW_006922206.1:603330-604490 GCF_000298275.1 Orycteropus afer afer
CACAGGAATCAGATTGACTACATCTGTGGCAAGAGGCGGTGGAAAAGCTCAATATCTTCAGCCAAAACCAGGCCATAAGCTGATTGTGGAATAGATCATCAATTGCTCATATGCAAGTTCAACTTGAAGTTGAAGACAATTAAAATAAGTCCAAGAGAGCCAATATATGATCTTGAATATATATCCCTCCTGAATTTAGAGATCATCTATAGAATAGCTTTGATGCACTGAAAACCAACGACCAAAAACAAGAAGAATTGTGGTAGGATATCAAGAACATTATCCATGAAGAAATTAAGAGATCACTTACAAGACTAGAAAAGAAGACCAGAGTAGATGACAGAAGAGACTCTGAAACTTGCCCTTGAGTGGAGAGAAGCTAAAGTCAATGGGAGAAATGACAAGATAAAGGAGCTAAACAGAAGATTTCAAAAAGCAGCTCAAGCAGACAAAACCAATTACTATAATGAAATGTGCAAAGACCTGGAGTTGGAAAACCAAAAGGGAAGAACATGCTTATTATTTCTCAAGCGGAAAGAATTGAAGAAAAAATGTAAGCCTCAAGTTGCAATATTGAGAGATTCTATGGGCAAAATATTGAACGATGCAGGAAACATCAAGAGAAGATGGCAAGAATACACAGGATCACTGTACCAAAAGGAACTGGTTGATCTTAATCCATTTCAGGAAGTGGCATATGATCTAGAACCAATGGTACTGAAGAAGGAGGAAGTCAAAGCTGCAATGAAAGAATTGACGAAGAACAAGGCTCCAGGAATTGATGGCATACCAATTGATATATTTCAACAAACGGATGCCCCATTGGAGGCACTCACTTGGTTATGCCAAGAGATTTGGAAGACAGCTACCTGGCCTACTGACTGGAAGAGATCCATATTTGTACCTATTCCAAAGAAAGGTGATTCCACATATTGTGGAAATTATAAAACAATATCATTAATATCACATGCAAGTAAGATCTTACTGAAGATAATTCAAAAACTATTGCAGCAGTATATTGACAGAGAACTTTCAGAGATGCAAGCTGGATTCAGAAGAGGACATGGAACAAGGGATATTATAGCTGTTGTCAGATGGATCTTGGCTCAAGGCAAAGAATACCAAAAAGATGTTTACTTGTGTTTTATTGACTATGCAAA
>NW_006922206.1:612020-631913 GCF_000298275.1 Orycteropus afer afer
TGGGTACCACTTGCTGCCCTTATACCTGGGCCACAATGATGTTTATGCCACTGCCTCCTGTGTCCCTGAGTCTGTCTCCATCATCTCTCACCACCATCTACTCAGCCCCCTCCACAGGCAGCTCAGCAAGACCCAGGAGACCGAGGATCACTTGAAGTAACAGCCAGCTGCAGAGGCTGAGCCTACAAAAGAAAGCTGGAGCTGTCCCCCTGGCCCATATCCAGCACCTCTTTTCCTTCAGAGCTTTGGGATCTGGCCTTTTCCCCCAGCCTGAAAAAAAAAGCTTCAATGAGCACCTGGCTCTGATCCCTAATGGGGTGACTAAATGTGTGTTGGCCCTCCAATTATGAGCATATATAAGCTTCAACAAAGACAATCCCCATATCACCTTCTAACTGACACAGTCACTTAATTTCTAAGCTGTGTTTCACAGTTCTTACTTACAACTTAGAATCCTGTAAATAAGGAAGATGAAGTAAGGAGTGGGAGGCACTTCCTCCTGCTATGTGGTATTAGGAATTGCTGTTCAATGTCACATGGATTGGAATCCAACCGTATTCCAACCCCAAAGTTCAAGCCTTCCAAGTGACAATTCTGAAGACATTATCCATTGATATATCCATTTATTCATTCATTTTTCACCTGTATCTTTGTATATATACCTAATATGATCTGGTCTCTCATACTTTGGTCATGTCCTCAGGAGGAACCATTCCCTGCAGAAGGGCCTTATGCTTGGTAAATATAAGGTCAGAGGAAAAGAAGAAGACTGTCAACCAGATGCATAGACACCGTGGCTACAACAATGAGTTCACGCATAGCAACTACCATGAGGATGGCACAGGACTCAGCGGTGTTTCAGTCTGTTTCACACAGTGTTGCCAGGAGTTGGAACCAACTGAATGGCACCTAACAACAACAACATGATCTGTTCTACCAAATACGGATCTTCTGAAATGAGTACCTTTTGTTCTACTGGTAGCTCTACCTCCTCCTCATATTGACTAAGGCTATACATAGCGAAATTTCTGGCTTCAATTGTGTCATCTTATTTAGGAGGACTCATTGAAGTGGGCTACTCTGCATGAGAGCTCCCTCTGTCTCTTCCTTACAATGCCAGCATGCTCTCATAGTTGGATGCAATGGCGGCTTCCCAACTATCTTTGAGTACACTATGCAGTGTAGCTCTATAATAAAATATGATGCTATATTTCCTCTCCAAAATATCCATTCACTGTCATATTTCAAGGGATAAAGAGACAATCAGTGGGATATTAAGCCTTCATGGTCTCAACCAAGTCATATGGCCTCTTTATTAACTTGGCTTATTGTTGTTGTTGTTGTAATGTGCCATCAAGTCAGCCCCGACTCATAGTGACCCCTCCTTATAGTAGGATCCCAATAAATGATAGCTGTTGGAAGGAGTTAGATTAAACCAAACCTACTCACTGCCATCAAATTGATTGTAACTCATAGCAATCCCATTGGGTTTCTGAGGTAGTAAATCTTTATGGAAGGAGACTGCCCCATCTTCTTTCTATGGAATGGCTGGTGGGTTTGAACAGCCAACCTTGCAGTTGGCATTTAAATGCCTTAGACATTGTACCACCAGAAATATTATTCAAATTCAGAAAAGAAAGGTCAAATTCTGGGTGAGGAAAATAAGAAAGACCCCTGAAAAACTCACAATGTGTTCTTGGATCTGATAAATAAATAGAATCTGAATGCTAGGATTTATCAACTGGAAGAAAAAAAATCTTGTAAATTGAAGGAAGATGCAGAGAATTTGAAGGATTTCACCTCCTTGGACACTCAGAGCATAAGTTGGAGCAAAAGACTTGCAACTTGGTGATCAAACATATGATATGGCCAAGCAAGTTGTATTTCTGTGTTTGTGTGTTTGAGTGTGTATGCATGTACCTAAGAAAATTAAATTGGAAAACATCAAATCATCACAAAGATATAATATCCTGACATACTTGATAATATTGAAATCTTCCCTTTTTTTTTTTTTTTGGTTTTTCATTTTGTTTTCCAATTAAGGTCAAGCTTAGGTTTATTCCCATTCCTGAGGAAATGTTTCCACATTGATTGAACTTTGAAAAGGCAGTGAAGTTTCCAGTATGGGTCCCCTCTGCACAGAGCCATGCATGCTATGACATGAATTTGCTCAGAAAACAACAAAGTGGTGACCCTCTAGACTGGAGGTGCGGAGGATTTCTGAAGCCACCCCTGTGTGCCTGTGCTGTCCCCAACCCACTGGGCAGGACTCTGTGGTAGAACGGGCTTCCAGACAATGGTAGTCTACACTTGTTTCCATGATGGTAAAAACAAAAGCAAAGCACAGGATCAGAAACCCAGCCCCCAGCTAGGAAGGATTTCCCTGCTTTGGAATTGAACACTGGCCTAAATATGACGATGACATTCTTCACCATCTACTCTTCACTCAAAGACAGAAAAAAATAAACAGATAAAATTGAAATAATAATAATTTAAGTAACACTCAAGCCTTAGTATCTGTAGTGGAAGAAAATGCTGAGGTTCAGAAGGGATGCTGAGGACATTGCTGACCCTATCCTGCTTAACTTCTGGACACAGGAACTCAGCACTACTGACTTCAATGGGGAAATGCTATTTTCATTGTGTCTGTACAAGCAGTTCTGACCATTTGTTGTTGTTGTGAGCGTCCATGTGACAGAGTAGAACTGTGCTTTAAGGGTATCACCAAAAAAAAAAAAAAAAAAATACTCTGAAAAGGAAGTCGAACACAGTTCTTCCAGGTGGAAAGTACTCTTGTATAAGCTTGAGATGGTCACTGGAGAGCTTTACGTTGATAGTGAAAACTTGGAGGAACTATGAACATGCTAACAGTTATTTTTAGCTTCTTTTCAGGATCCCCTTGGCACCTGCCCCCAAATTAATGTAAGAAGGGACTTTCCAACCTGACCAGAACCATACGGACTCCATTGACCAAAACACTCACACACAGAGAAAGCAACTCTACCTTTTAGCTGACGCTTGAACATTAAGACTCTTATCAAGGAACTAAAACTAAGCAGAATTAAGTCTTTTGTGCCACATGAACCCATTTTTATAAACAAGGAGTCCATTGGCCACTTCTGTGCCAAGCCACAATCCTGCCCTCCAATCCATAAGCATGAAATTCTATGAATACTCATGATTTCCCCATTTGCTGCAAGCTTCAAAGCAAAAGTAATCTGAAGCCCCTTTTGAGCTCCCATAGACAGCAGTCCCTGGTGTTCACTGGTGTTGGCCTTCCAAATAAAACTCCTTCCTTGCCTCAACCTGAGTGAGGCTGATTCTGTGAGCCACACTGAACAGAACCCGGACCCAGATTTGCAGTTTCAAGCTCACTCTGTTTACAGAAATCCATATGATTGTAAGGTTCTGAGGAACACGCGACATCACAGACAGAGGACCATTAATCCCTTAAAATACAAAAGGAAAATGTTTGCACAATAAACGTGACTCGATAACTGAATTTGTTGGTATTTGGTACCCATCACTAGGATGAACCTGACCATGAAACTGGAAAGAGTGAAGGTACCCAGTAAAAAAGAAAGAAAGAGAGGAAGAAAAGAAATAGTATCTGCTTCTGGTCAATGCAAACCTGCTCCAAGGTGTGCACAAGCACGTGACTCATAGCTCTACAACAATGTCCGTGTTCGTTTTAATCGTCTTCACACTTTGGAGACATTATTTTCTTAGGTAAAAGAGTTCCTACTGGAGCATGATCCAGGCACCAGCATTTCCTCAAGCACTTGATAAATTCACTAATTGTGACTGTACACCACCATGTGCTGGGCAGGAAAAGGGGAGGGGCAAGTGAATAAGATGAAGGGCAGTGGAGGATAGGTAAAATATCCAAGAGTCCACACCAGTGAGCAGGGTGCTCTCACACAGGTGCTGCATGTGCACTGAAGGCGATAGGGTTGGTAGGGAGAGATAATTGTGTGCAGGCCTCTCCAAGCAGGACGCAGCTGCCTAGGGGATCATGACCAGCCATAAGGACCAAGCCAAACAGAGGTCATGGGGCAGAGCTATTTAGAAGAAGGAACAGCAAACACACTCATGTCCGTAAGAACCTTCATGTCACAAGCTAAGCATTCCATGCTAACCGATGGGTCAGGGTTTGAACCCACCTGACGCTCTACTGCAGAAAGGGCTGGCAATCTGCTCCTGCAAAGATTATTGTTGTTAGGTGCCGTTGAGTCACTTCTGACTCATAGCTACCCTGTGTACAACACAAAGGATCTCTGCCCAGTTTTCAGGATTAAACTTGGAAAATCCCATGGGGCAGTTCTGCCCTGTAACATGGGGTCACCATGAGTCAGCATTGACTGAATGGCAGTTCACAGCAACAGAGCTCTCCGGGTGTTGAAAATAGTTGAGCCCTGAGTATTCATCAAAATGCTAGAGGTTCTAACCCACGCAGAGACACATAGAAAGAAAGGGCTGGCTATCTGCTTCCGTGCAAACCCTAGGAGCACAGTTGTAGCCTGCACACTTGGAGTCACCATGTGCAGAGTCGACTCAAGAGCAATGGGTTTCGTTTTGGTTTCATGACTAGTGTGTTGCATGGAATTTACAGGTATCCCCGTTTTTCAAAAGTTGGCTTTATGCCACTTAGCTTTTATGAAAGACCTATATTAGTGCCTGTGTCCCTAAACTAAAAAAACTTGCATTGGATTTTCACTTAAAAAAAAGAAAGACAGAAAGAGAGCCTAGCATTGAGCATTTGTTTTGCAGTGACCCGATAAAGAGGCAGCAAGTACCAAGAGCAGCAGTGGTGGAATCGCCCACCTCTTTTCCTGGCAACAGTGCGCAGATCTCAGCGTTCAGCCGTCATCACGTTAAACTGCGTCTGTGAACACTACATGGTAGTGTGGTTTTAGGTTTTATGTGCTATTTGGAATGATTGGGTAAGTTATTTTTTGAATCTGGAAACACTGCAAAAATGTTCTCATATAAATTAATGGTAATTGTTCCTTTGCTTGACATTTTAGCTTACAAAAGGTTTCATAGAAAAGCTCTGCTATTGGATAGCGAGGGAAACCTGGACTTCCATTAAATGCAAATTACAGAATTCCTCGATCTGTAGCATGAAGCTGGGCAAACTTTCACAAGAGGCGTGCACATTCCAGTGAAAAGCACTGGTCTTGAGAATAGAGTCACCAAGGTATCCTCTTAGCTCACTCGCTAATTAGCTGACTGAATCTGGTTAAGGTGCTCACTCTATGTCTCCATTTCCTCATACAGAAAATGGGAGGCCTGTCTCAGGTAACCTCCAGGCCGCCAGTGGAACCCATGGGTCTGTCTGTAAAAGATCTCTAATGGCAAAACTAAGCCAAACGACCTTTCGGAGCTCAGCATCCTTTTGTCCTGACAACTTTAAATGCACTTTATAAAGTGAAAATTTGTGCTTTTTGTTTTGTTTGCCCAAAGAGAACCAACCTTTTATTTAAAAAGAAAAAAAAAAAAAAAAGTGTTTACTCAATAAAGGTTAAAGTGAAATGACTTTCATTTTAAAACTTTGTGATGAATATGAATAGTTTTATTAGGAAGTAGTCTCAGCCAGCTTGGTTTTTTTTTTTTTTTTTTTTTTTACAAGAGTATTCTCAACACCTCAATTTTACTGCTAAATAGGAGAGAAAAGGGGGAAATTTTAGACATGTAAGTAAAAACATACTTTTAATAAGGCCAAGCCCTATTTATAATAGAGATGGCAGAATTTGTCATCAAATTGTATAAACATGGGACAAATATTATTTCTGGAAGTCCTATCTTAAACAGTATCCATATTCTTGGGAAAAGTTTCAGCCCCTCAAAAAGCTTTTGAGTCATTAACTCAGGTGCTCAAACACCTGCCACACATGCTATGAGTCTCTCTAACTACTCAAAATAATTCTCAAGGTTCCTTCTGAATAAAATTCCAGTAACTGAATGATTAAAAAGTAGAATCAAGTTGTTCCAAAAGAATGTTCCAGGTAGAGCTAAGGAAAAAGAGAGTACCTATTGCTAGGAAAGACAGGAGAAAGAACAGAAACACACTGTGGGCTAGACCCTGTGCTGGGGTGTCTGAGCCTTATTTCACGTAACACTAGGTAGAACCAATATTCATTTGCTTTTCAAGGCACTGAGACTTGAGGGAGGTGAGTCAATCATACAGAGCCTCCCATCTAGGAACTGGAAGGACTGAGACTGAAGCCCTGTGTCTTGCTCTCCTTCCTTTAGCCCATCGCTGCTACTGGGGACCTTCTAATTCATCATTCCTTGGAACCAAAGCCACAGACATAAGCATCACCGGTTCTCAGAGTTACTGCAACAAAGGTAGAAGCATTTTGCACAGTGAGTCATGAGTATATCTACTTCCTTTTGGGTCACACACATCAGCTTTGGATGAACCCTGATTCCTCCCATTAGTCTGAGCTGTTGGTTTTGCCAGGTGCCATCCAATAAGCTCTGAGTCATAGTGACTCTGTGTATAACAGAATGAAACACTGCCCATTCCTACACTGTTCTCACAGGTTTTGCAATGTTTGAGCCCATTGTCATAGCAACTGTGTCAATCAATTTCATTAAGGGTCTTCCTATTTTTTGCTGACCCTCTATTTTGCAAAGCATGATGTTCTTACCAGGAACTGGTCCCTCCTAATAACGTGTCCATAGTACTTGTGACAAAGTTTTGCCTTCCTTGCTTCTTAGGAGCATTCTGGCTGTATTTTTTCCAAGACAGATATATTCATTCTTCTGGCGGTCCATGGGATGTTCAGTATTCTCCACCAGTATTTCTGAATTAGAGGCCCTGAAATTAAGCCATCTTTCATGGCCATAAACAATGTATTGCTGATGGAATCAAATAGAATAACTAAATCTGTCTTTTGGGATGACAGTGTTACTTGTGAAGAAAGTGAAAGAATAACACACTTGTGGTAGTTATGTTTTTGTGTCAACTAGGCTGGGCCTCGTTGAGTGGCTGGGCAGCTGGTGGTGGAGACTCCCCATGATGAGACTGGCAATCAACTCCATGGTGGGATCTACCACAAGCAGCTGAGTGGCTGCCTTTTGGTATGTGGCTTGCTTCCTGTATATGAGCAGCAGCTTTTGGAATGGTCTCTAGCCTATGGCATGCTTACACCCTGCATGTAGCTGTGTCATTTCTCAGCAGCCTGCTATGCTCTGCCAACCTGGGGACTTACAATAAACTTAAGTTAATGGCCTGCCGCCGTGTGGTTTGGTAACATTGGGACTGTGCCTTTTTCACTTGTCAACCTTGGGGCTGCTCAGCCTCAGCAGCCAGCAGCTGTCTGAGGGAAGAAACATCTCTAGCTCCAGTGGGCCGGGAGCAGGAGGCAAAGCTGGACTCCAAGGATGAGGGCTTTCCCCAGCTCCTAGAGCCTGGCACTTTGAACTTGGACCTAAACCCTCCAAATTGTAAGAATAAACTCCTGTTTGGTAAGGCCATCCCATTTGTGGTATATTTCTCATCAGAGCGGCACTAGGGAACCAGAACAACACTCACTGGTTGTAGAGCCCGTGCTTTCCCCCTTCATTCAAGTCCTACAGCCCTGTGCAACCTGCAGTCATGTTTTGTTTTTTCATTTGGCCTTACAAAGTCTCAATTAAAATGCCACCTGCATTACAGTGTAAATGGCACTAAAGAAGTGCTTATTCTGAACCAAGTAATTATTTCTTGCATGATCATCCCCATCAATGTCTTTGATTTTTACCCTTCTGGTTGACCAGATGTTCTCCGATTTAAATCACAATCTAACAGGTCATTTGATTTTATTTGGGACAACCTGCTTTCATTTAAATTGGATGCCAGCCTTACCTCCTACGCAATCAAGGTTGATTCACCACATAAGAAGCTCTCTCGAGAAGGTTCTACCCAGGAGATAACTGAAAATTAAAATGATCACCCAGTTCTTTGGGAACTTTAAAGTGCAATTCTACTTAAAGAAATAATATTTACATATTTTATCAAAGCAATTTTCTCAATATAAGTAGAAATGAAGATAGATGAGAATTTTACCTTCAAAAGAACAACATCAACACGCCATGGCTTGCGTCTATCTGTCCCGATTCTTTACTAAATACTTTTCTGTATGTTATTCAATCTGACAATGCTAAGCAAAGTGCTAGGTGTATAAGAAACAATGAATGCAAAGCAGTTACATCTGCTCATCACTTATTGGGTATCTCATCATCTGACATTTCATATTCACAGGAATAGTGAAAATCTACTATCTGACTATTTTGTGTGTTAACAGTACATGTCTTGTGGTAATAAATGTCAAGGTGTGAGGCAAGAGTAATGCTGGGTGTAATGAATGGTTAAGGTTATGAATCAGCTTGGCTGGATCATGATTCTCAGTTGTTCAGCAGTTTTGTAATGATGTAATTTGGCAATACTACAATGATGCAGTCATCCTCCATTTTTATGTCTGATGTGATCATCCTCCATTTTTACATAATGCTCATTTTTGCATAAAGATTTGGTCTCCAGAACCTTAACTTGTTGGTAAATGAGGAGTGGTTGTAATACATGCTTGTTGTATGAAGGAATGGCTGAATGCAAAATAAAACTTGGGAATGAAGAGTTATTTCTACTTCCTCCCTATTTTACATGACAATGTAGCTCAAAGAAGTAAATAAATGCCAAGACCATACAACTAAAAAGATGCCCATTAGAAATTGTTTTTCTGTTGTTATAAAAATAATACATTTGCCAATTCAACATTTTTTGTTTCTACAATTCCCTGAGATCAATTTCATCAATTGTATTGTTCAACCATTACCAATACCCACTGCCAAGATGTGAGTCCTGATCTTTCAACCTTAATTCCAATCCTCTATCTCCTTTGCAATGCAAAATGCAACCACTGCTGTAGAGTCAGATCCGACTCATAGCAATCCCTCCTTGGGTTTCCAAGGCAGTATTGCTACAGAAGTAGATTGCCCAACCTTCCTTCCAAGGAGTGGCTGGTTGGTTTGAACCACCAGCCTTTTGGTTAGCAGTTAAATACCTTAGGCACTATGCCACAAGAGCTTCTTATTGCCTTTGAGGAAAGTATTAATATTGACAACATGCCGTGTCTTTGTTGATACTGTTGTCTTTTCACTACCTAATTTAAAAAGTAATTATGCTACACTAATCAAAACGGGCTTTGAGCTCATTGACCAGTGCTTCCAAAATATGTTGAAATAAAAATTCGGAAAATGGGTGTATCTTATTGCCCTGACTTTCTGGAACTAAGTCTCTTCTGACCTAAGGCAGTTCAAAGGTATCCACTCCACCCACAGATACTAGACCAAAACAACCAAAATGACTGCCATCAAGTTGGTCCTGACTCAGTGACCACTCCTTAGGTTTACGAGGCAGTATCTCTACAGAAATAGATTGCCCAATCTTCCTTCCAAGGAGTGGCTGGTGGGTTTGAACTGCTAGCCTTTTGGTTAGCAGTCAAGTGCTTTAGGCACTATTCCCCCCAGAGCTCCTACAGATACTAGAGGGTCCCTCTTCCCTTTATTTCTTCTTAGGCTCTGAAGACATTCAGAGGCTGCTTAGCTATCTCTGATCATTCATTTAATCAGCAACCCTACCCTGGAGGCTCCTTCAATGCAAGGTCTGGGCATCAGGGACTAGATGTCAGGGTTGGTGCCAGAAGCTGCTACCTGGGATCCCAGAAATATTCTGCTCCAGGTCAGGGTTCCTCTTTCTGAGAATTTGGATTCCCAACAGCAGTGGTTTCCTGTTAATCCTTAAGGACTGCCTTGGTTCTATACTATTGATGTGACAGAAATACCACAAAAGGATGGCTTTAACAAACAAGAGCTTATTCCCTTACATTTTGTTGTTGCTGTTAGATGCCATCAAGTTGACTTCAAATCATGGTCATATTTTGGGTCTCATGGACTTGTTTTAATTTTCTTTGGTTTCAACTTAAACGTGCATTTGAGCAACTGATGATCTATTCCACACTCAGCTGCTAGTCTTGTTTTGACTGAAGATATTGAGCTTCTCAATCACCAATTTCTACAAATATAGTCAATCTTATTCTTATGTGTGCCACCTGGCATGATCCATGTTTATAGCTGCTGTTTATGTTGTTGTGAAAAGGTATTTGGAGTGAATGAGTCATTGGTCTTGCAAAAGTCTATCTTGCGCTCTCCAGGGTCATTTCTGTCGTCAAGGCCATATTTTCCAACTACCGGTGATTTTTGTGTCTTTCCAAATTTTACATTCCAACCACCAATAATCACCAATACATCTTGATTGCATGTGTGGTCAATTTCAGACTGCAGAGATTTATAAATATCTTCAAATTCTTCATCTTTGGCTTTAGTGATTAGTACCTAAATTTGAATAATAGTAGTATAAACTGGTCTTCCTTGTACATGTATGGATATTATCCTATCACTGACAGCATTGTACTTCAGGATATATCTTGCAACATTCTTTGTGATGATGAATGTGGCACCATTCCTCTTCAATTTGTCATTCCTGGCATAATAGATCATATATTATTTGATTCAAAATGGCCAAAACCAGTCCATTGCAGCTCACTAATGCTTAGGATATCAATCTTTATGGACTCCACTTCATTTTTGAAAACTTCCAATTTTCCTAGATTCACATGTCATACATTTTATGTTTTTATTATTAATCGATGTTTGCATCTGTTACTTCCCATTTTTTGAATCATGCCCCATCAGCAGATGGAGATCCCAAAAGCTTTACTCCATTCATGTCATTAGGGTTGACTCTACTTTTAGGAGGTAGCTCTTCCCCAGTCGTATTTTTAGTGCCTTCCAACCAGGCTCATCTTCTGGCATTGTATCAGACAGTGTGTCAGGGCTGTTCACAAAGATTTTCAGTAATATATCAGACTGTGTTTCACTGATATTCATAAAGTTCTCTCTGGTTATTTTCTTTGAGAAGTGGATGGGCTCTTCATTCTTCCCAGTTTATCTTAGTCTGGAAGCTCCACTGAAACCTGTCCACCAGGGGTGACACTGCTGATATTTTAAATATTGGTGTCATAGCCACCAACCTCAAAGCAATACATAAGCCACCAAAGTATGACAAAATGACAGACAACTAGAAATCTGAATTCAGAATGCCAGCTCTAGGGCTTGAGTGGAGACCCCTAAACCTTGGGCTTCAGCTCTGTCTCTTTTTCCAGGCCCATTGGAGCTGGAGGTTTCTTATAACTCACACAACTTCTGGCTGCTGAAGCTGACCAACCCAAGGTCAGCAGACAAAGCGGCACAATCATAAAATCAGCAGGCAACATCACTGGCCACTCGTTCAACTCCAGGAACTTGAGATGAAGACTCAGCCACATGTAGGATCCAAATGTGCCAAAAGGTTAGAGAGCTTTCTCAAAGCTTCCTCATATATAGTAGAAGCAGTCTCATCCCGAAGGCAACTAACTAGCTGCTCACAGCAGATTCCACCATGAAGTTCATTACACCACATCCATTCTTATCTTGAAGAATAGCTGTTTCCAGCTGCCACAACACTCAAAATCCTGGCTCAGCCAAGTGGAAATACACTCTGACCTACCACCAAAAAAAAAAAAAAAAAAAAAAAACACCTCACTGCCTTCAAGTTGTTTCAACTCATAACAACCCTTTGTAAGATAGTCCTTATGAGGTAGTATCTCTATTGAAGTAAATTGTCCAGCCTTCCTTCCAAGGAGTGCCTGGTGGGTTTGCACTGAAAGCCTTCTGGTTAGCAGTCAAATGCCATAGGCACTATTCCAGCAGAGCTCCTTTAACCACCACACACAACAACACACTGTCATCAAGTTGGATCTGACTCATAGCAACCCCTCCTTGGGTTTCCGAGGCAGTATCAGTATGGAAGTAGATTGCCCATTTCCTTCTGAGGAGTGGCTGGTGGATTTGAACTGCCAGCCTTCTGGTTAGCCATCAAGTGCCTTAGGCACTATGCTACCAGAGCTCCCTTAACTACCACAGGTACTCCAAACATAAATAAATTAATTAATTAATAATGAAATTAAAAGAAACTAATGATCTGAGTCTCAATTCAAAGTCAAAGCTACTCCACATGTGTCACTTTAGAAATGTGCTCTCTCTTTAAATGGTTTATTTTTTTCAAAATCAGATCACCAGGCCATTCTTCTGAGGCACATCAGAGTGAATTCAAACCTCCAACCCTTAGGTCAGTAGCCAAGTATTTAAGCATTAATGCTACTCAGGACTCCAGAAGTCACTTTCTTTTATTTATTTAGTCATTGTTGTTGAGTATATACACAGCAAAACATACACCAACTCATCACTTCTATATGTATAATTCAGTTACATTGATCACATTCTTTGGCTTATCCAACCATTCTCACCATCCTTTTCTGAATTGTTCCTCCCCCATAAACACATACTCACAGTTCCCTAATGCTCCTCTCTAGTCTTTCCTGTGGCTGTCAATTTGATCCCATATAGTCATTAACTCCCTCTTTAAATGATTATCAACCTTGCCAGGAGACCAGAAGAGTTGGATGGTGCCTGGCTACGATTACTGAATATTTTGAACAGGGCTTCTATAGAGCAATCTTGATCAATAGGGGGGAAATATAGAGCAGAATTTGAAATTTTTATGGACTCCAGACTTTCTAGAGTCATTTATGCTGGTGGAATCCCTGAAACTATTGCCCTGAGAGCATCTTTATACTTTCCCCAAAAAATATTCCCTGAAGTCTTTTAAAGTCAAACAAATGGAAGACTGGACAATCTGGATCAGTAGAGATACCGCCTCAGAAACCCAAAGAGGGGTTGCTATGAGTTAGAACTGACTTGATGGCAGTGAGTTTGGTTTTTGGTTTAGTGAAGAAATAACTGTTTTGAGCATCAGAAGTCTCTCTTAATCTGTTTATCTTTGGAGGATATTAGGAAGCCAGAGGGAGAACCTTAAATTCTAAGGTAACTCAAACCCTCTGTATGGCTGTTGTAATTGATTCATGTAAAACATAATCAGATACCCCACCAACTTTGAAATTGTCCTTTTTTTTTTTTTTTTTTTCCTTAAGGTCTCTCTGGAAGAATGATATTAGAGATGCTTATATACTAGTGTTCATTACCAACGGGTACCAATGGGTAAGGAAGACTGAAGAACTGAAGTATAGTGTTGACAAAGATTATTGAATATACCTGGACTCCCAGAAAAATGAACAGATCTGTCTTGGAAGAACCAGAATCTTCCTTAGGATCAACGATGGTGAGACTTTGTCTCATATAATTTGGGCCTGTTATCAGGAGGGCCCAGTCCCTGGAGAAGGACATCATACCTGGTAAAGTAGAGGGCCAATGACAAAGAGGAAGCTACTCAATGAGATGGACTGACACAGTGGCTGAAACAATGTGATCAGACATGGCCATGATTGTGAGGACGGTGCAGGGCCAGGCACTGTTTGCTTCTAGTCTTGCCAAAGGTGGAACCAACTGGGTGGCAGCTAGCAACATTTTGCTGTGGGACTAGCTGAGTGGCACACAGAGTTAAATACAAGACTTGTAGCTGAAAGGTTGGCAGGTTGATACAACCAGAGTTGCCTCTGAAGAGAGGCCTGGATGTCTGCTTCCCAAAGGGTACATCCTTGAAAGCCCTATGGGACAGTATTGTGGACTGAGGAGGCCACTATGAGTTGGCATTGACTTGACACCAGCCAACAACAGCAAAATGTATTTGTGTAACATTTTAGCAGTTGAAACCTCCTTTGAAATGGTATAAAGATAAATGAAAGTAAATTTGAAAACAAGAAGAAAGAGAAAGTGAAAGAAAATTAGGAAAGGGAGGAGGAGGGTATTTCTGCTTGTTTATCTTTTGCCAAAGTAGCAGATGGGACCCCTAGCCAGTGGCCTAGAATCCTGCCCACATAATCCCACCCTTGAAGTTGCCCCCTGTCTTCCAGAAGCCTCTGAGAGATTTGAACTTCAGGGCAGCTTAAAACAACTTCTCCAAGGTCCTGATATTTAGAGAAAGCCCCTCCTTTGTATCCTTCACCGACCGTGATCCCATCCAAATATCCTGTCATTCAATGATAAAATGGAACAAAGAATGAATTCTTCTCCTCCTCCTGCTATTCCCAAATACAGTGTCAACAACTTGGAAAAACAAAGAACAAAACAAAAAACAACTAGGATTCAGTGCCCAGACTAATTGCCAGAATACAGCCATAACATTTCTTAAAAATCTAAGGATTTTAGAAAATTCATTTTACTTTTATAACAGCAGGTGTGAAACCAACACTACTAATAATTCTAAGTAAATTGTAACTGTGTTTACATATTTATGTGTAGTATTTTTCAATTGAAAAGACTTTTTATCTTATCAGCTTGAAAAAATCTCTGTGTATGTATGGAAAATAGTTAAAAACAACTTTCATAATAGACATATGTTAACAATATCCCTGTTGCCTAGAACTACTTTTAGATGATTTCATATACTTACAACATATTAATGATAGGATTTACTACATGAAAGCAAGCAATTAGGCAGGAAAATGTGAGCATGCTTTTACCATTTTTCTCAGTATTTTCTTGCATATTTATCTTGTACTTGGATTACTTAAGCCTGCTATCTAGTCTTTTGTTTTAAGGAACTCTAATTTGCTCAAGGTTTTAAGGTCAGCTTCTTATTTGGCAATGAGTGCAGTCCATTTGAACACTCCTGGGAGGCATCTGCTGGCCATGTGAGGATGGCTGGGTCTCCCTGAGCACTGTCATGGCCCCACCCACTTCTGAAAACTGTGCAAAGCTTTGATCAATTGATAAGGATTACACTCCCTTCCCTTATCAATATTTGTGGTGGTTCTTTAAAAGACAAATGTTGACACCTGAAGCTAGCAGTTAAATAGCCCTTTCTTTAAAGTACCAGAAGAGGAGGCCATGGCATCCATCTGACAGGTGTCTGTGTTGAATTAGTAAATACCACATGTAGCTGGTCTTCTCTTTCAGGGGGAGAGATAATCTGAAAAGGGAGCCACACACTTAATCTCCCAACAACCACCAACCCATTGCCATACACCTGATTCCAACTCATAGTGATCTTTTAGGATAGAGTAGAATTGCCTCAGAGGGTTTCCAAGGCTGTCAATCTTCCCAGAAACAAAGTTCAAACCACACCCACTGCCATGGAGTCAATTCTGACTCACAGTGCCCCTAAAGGACAGAGTGGAACTGCCTCAGAGGATCTCTAAGGCTGCCTGTCTTTACAGAAGCAAAACCCAAACTAAACTCACTGCGTGGAGTCGATTCAGAATCACTACACCCCTAGAGGACACAGTGGAACTACTCCATAGGGTGTTTCAAAGGCTGTCAATCTTTATAGAAGCAGACTCCTGTCTGTTTCCCTCAGAGCTTCTGGTAGGTTCAAACGGTCCACCTGTTTTTCAGCAGCCTAATGTGTAAATCACTAATTCACCAGAGCTCCTTAATCTACCCAAAGTTGACTCATACTACACGAATGCAAAATCGCCAGACATGCCAGTAACGTCCCCTGTGTAGTCAATCTCACAGTCCATTGTGACACTCAAGTTCTTCATGAAGTTGCACGAGCTCAGTTCCAGTGCAATTCTCTTGTGGGTGTTCTTGCTGCTTGGGCTGTTCTCCTTCTTTGGTAGAGGGGCCAGAATCACTCCTGCTGGGAGGGGAAGCGGACTCCGACCTGTATCTTCAAAAACCCTCAAGTCACTTAGACTGAGAGCCTGGCGCTAGGAGCATGGCTGGCTCCTACGACAAGGACCATCAATGGGTGGCGCTTTAGCAGTGCAGAGATGATGACCTTGGTCTCAGCCTGGAGCAGCCCCACCCCTCTCTGTCTCTTCCTCATCATCACTGAGACCCCAACCACTGTGGCCCTGTGCAGACACCCTTCTGAAGGGGCCTTTGAGGCGTTAGTTCAGGGAACTTACGGAGCAATTTTGCACAGGTTGGTCCATAACACATGAGTGATGTGGGATTTATGGGTTTGGTATTGACATTTCATACCACATCATCCTGCTTTCAGATGCATGTATGTGGACATTAGTCTACTGATCCCTAGTAGTGATATTCCTCCTGTTCCTCTATCATCTGTGTCTATGATTGGAGACTTACCTTTGTTAACTGCCAGAATGGTTGCCTACTCATAGGAACCAGTGAGAAGTAGGAACAGCAGCTCTGTCCCCAGGTCTGACTTTCAGAAAGCCCCAGCCTTCATCTCTGCAGGATTCAGACTTCGGAATAGTTGTGAGGCCACGCCTCTGAGATGCTCACCTGGGTGGGCAACAGCTAGTCAGAGCCAGAGAGCTTTGAGGTTCCTCGCCTGGAGTAGTACATGGGCAGCTTGCACCGTTTCACCAACTAATAATTGTAATGATAAGGGTTTTATTTCAGATCTTCATTAATATTTTCTCTCACTGTCTGTGTGCATGTGAAGTGGTGTGTGAATGTGTACATCTGTGTGCATGGGGTGTGATGTGTATGTGTACACATGGTGGGATGTGATGTATGGGTGTGTGCATGTGATGTGTATGAGCGTGTATGATGTGATGTGATGTGTGAGTGTGTATGTGTGCATGCACATAGTATCATGTGGTGCTGTGGCATGTGCTTGAATGTGGTGTGATGGGATGTGGAATATGTGTGCATGTGATGTGGTGTGTATATGTGTGTATATGTATATAGTGCATGTGAGGGGTATATGTGTCTGTGCAAGCAGTGTGAAGTGAGGTGGGGTGTGTGTGCATGTGATGTGTGTGACTGTGCATGTGTATGCATGTGGTGTGAGGTGGGGTGTGACTCTATGTGTGTGAATGCATGTGGTGTGTCTGTATATGTGTGTAGCCCACATGGTGTGATATGTGTCTGTTCCTGGTACAAGGGCAAACAAAGGAATGAAAAAGCACTGTGATGAACTTTTCAGTTAGGATCACACCGAGATGACACAAATGTTGTGTCTCACAAGATTGTACTAAAGAAAATACATCCTGTATCATGCATGTGTGATGAAGGCACCAAGTCAAGCCTCAGTGCAGACAATGCCAGAATGAATGTGTGTGGGCAGATGGTGTTGGCAGATCCCCTGGGCCAGGTCCTCCTAGGACTGGAGGTGTCAGCTGGCAGCCCCCAGAAGCCTAACTGAGCCTTAGTTCCTGGGAAGTTGAGAATGCCCATGTTGGTAAAAGAGATCATAGCAGACAAGGCAGAGAGAGCAGGAATGAAAAGAAACCACACACATTATTTCTACCTTTTCACATCCAATTCTTTTTATCACAGGAAATATCCACAACTCTTATTAAGACTAAGGAGCTCTGGCGGTGTACTGAATAAAACACTTGGCTACTAACCAGAAGGTCAGGAGTTCAAACCGTTGGCTACTCCGGGAAATGAAGGTGAGTCAATCTACTTCCGTGAAGATTTACAGCCTTGGAAACCCAAAGGGGTTCACTGTGAGTTACAGTCTACTCAAAGGCAGTGAATTTGCATGCCACAAAACACACGTCTTCACCCTTGTAACGGGGGCTTTGATGACACTTCCCTGCAGCTGAGTTCTTGAGGGAAATTCGAAGGTTTCTGGAGGTTGTCCCAGTTCAACAAAGTCCCCCTGCTGTCAGCTTCCCTCCCAAAACTGAAATTCACCTCAATCATTTGCCCCTTGCTGGCCCTTCTTAATCAAAGGGGGAAACAGAGGCGTTAAACCTGTCAGCAAGCACAGACAGGAAGCGCTGTTTGAGACAGGCAGTGGGATGCATTGTCCACGGCCCTATTGAAAACGATCTTGTCTAATAACGTTTTGATGTGGCAATGAGCTGTGCACCCGCACACACACTCTTCGAAAAGAGTGAGATGATGGGGCTGGGGGAGGGGAGGGGGGAAAGGGCGAGAAGGCTTGCTGCAGCTTCATCTCTTCCAACAATGGCCCTCATGACACTGTCTATTCAGGGTGTGAGATGGGCTGTCAAGGAAAGCAAGACAGATGTGATGTCCTGACTGATTATCCCTTGGACACGAAGTCAACGAGCCTATTATCACTGTAATTACATTACTAATGTCAACAGATGCTACATGTAGACGAGTTAACAATTAAGTGGGCTCCACACTTGGAGCTCCTGCCCCAGGAAACCCTGGGCAAACGCTCTTGGTTCAGAAAGCAAGGATGCTGTACAGACAATAGGAGGCCTGAGGATGCAGACGCTTGTGTCCTGGGGTGAAGTGTCTGGGTGGTGCTGCCTCTGCTTTTAGGGCAAGAACATTGCCCCATTGCTCAATTTCAAGGTCAGGCTGTGTGGATATATCTGTAAGTCAATCTCATTTAAAAATAAGGAGGTAAATAGGGCTACATATATAAGCTCCTGGGAGCTCTGGTAGTACAGTACCTCTGGTATTTGACTACTAACCAGAAGGCTGGCCGTTCAAACCCACCAGCCATTCCTCAGAAGGAAGATTGGGCAATCTACTTCCATAGAGGTACTGCCTTCACAACCCAAGGAGTGGTTGCTATGATTCGGATCCGACTCGACAGCAGTGAATTTGTTTGGTTTGTTAATAAGCTCCTTACCTGTTCACCCACCCCAAATAAAATCACATTAGAATGATGATTTACATTTCTCAATATAGATGCCATTTGCTTGTTTTTTGTTTGGTTTTGATTTTGAACAAAACTCCATACAAGGAGTTTTTGGATGGTGGAAATAGTTAATGTGCTCACTGCTAACAAAAGGTCAGTGGTTCAAATCCTCTCAGAGGCCCCATGAAAAAACGTCCTGATCTATGCCTGAAAAATCGGCCACTGCAAATCCGAGGGGCACAGTTATACTCCGACACACCCTCGGTCACCTTGAGTCAGAATCGACTCCCTGGCAACTCTTTTTGTTTGTTCCTTTTCACAAAGAGAACAAGTTTCACTACAACAGTGAGTTGTTCATTTATTATGTGGTATTTGATAAGATGAAATAATTTCACAAAATAGCCTTATGTTCTTTGTCCCCACATGTCCTTTTGAGGGTCAGTTGTCATAGGCCCTTACCAAGCTAGCAGCTCCCCTTAGTGGCCGGGGACCCTCACAAACTGAACTCGCTCATCTCCTCCCCAGAGGCCACCAACACATCTCAAGCTAACATACTTGCATTTGGTGAAGGTACGTCTTGTTACCTTACTGCTGACTAGCTCTACAAAATTCACAGGATCCTGTAAGAGGAGAGGGTTAAAAGGCATGGTGAATTTTTCCTATAATTTCTGAATCAGGCAGTTATTTATAAGAATTCATTGCAAACACTTTAAAAAGCAAAATTAAAGTTCACTGCACTCTATTATAAAAGCTCACCAGTGGAAGTAACCCCCCTGTGATGTAAAATGGATGAAACAACACTGCCAGCCTCCTGGCTGTCCTGCACACTAGTGTCAAGGTCTTCTTCCCTTCTTTGCTAGTCAGACAACCCTAGTCTCTGAAACAATGTGGGCATAGGAACTGCTCATGATTATCCATTAGATTATTTTCAATCAATTTAGAAAATATGAGTCATGTTTCCCAAGTAGTCTGACAACTGCTGACAATGAGTTCTAGAAGATGAGTCAGATGGGCTGGATACACACACAGTACCTTGTTGATAGGCTGTTCATTTCTCCATAGGCAACCACTGCAACACAGGTAGTTCTCAGATTCATCACGGATGGTACCTTAGGTCCAGTGTTGACGAATGACTTTTCTTCACAAACCATCAGCTCAACCTCACAGATGAAAATTCAATTTTAATTACTATTATTATTCCTCCCCAAATATGTGTGGGTCAGTGGAAAATACCTTTAACGAATAAACTAAGGTGTTTATTTTGCTATTTTGGTGATGAGTTCAGAACAATAGGAGATAGA
>NW_006922206.1:636413-636913 GCF_000298275.1 Orycteropus afer afer
GGCATGTTGTTTATTGGCTCAATGGATAACCTCATTATACAATGGAAAGGATCCCAGGTGGCTGTGGTTCAGTGGGTGGTTGCTCACTTAAAGGTCAGCAAATTGAATCCATTGTTCACTCTACAGTAGAAGGATGTGCCAGTCTGTTTCTGTAAAGATGATGGCCTTGTAAACTTACGGGGCAGCTCCACTCTGCCCTGTAGGGTGGCTATACATGGTAATCAACCTGACCATGGAAATAATGCACATTGTGGACATACAAATGTCCTTCAATCAACAAGGGGGATTGGTTCCAGGACCCCCAGAGTTACCAAAATCCAGGGATACTCAAGTCTTTCATATAAAATGGCATACCAAAAAAAAAAAAAAAAAAATCACTGCCGTCAAGTCGGACTCATAGTGACCCCTCCTTAAGTTTCCAAAGCAGTATCACTAGAGAAGTAGATTGCCCAACTTTCCTTCTGAGGAGTGGCTGGTGGGTTTGAACTCCCAGGCTTCTG
>NW_006922206.1:637623-638711 GCF_000298275.1 Orycteropus afer afer
GAGTCCATTCTGGCTCATAGCAACCCCCATTTGGTTTCCAAGGTGGTAAACCTTTACAGAAGTGGATTAACCCATCTTCCTTCCATGGGGTGGCTGGTGGGTTTGAACAGCCAAGCTCCTTACTTTAAATTCCTAATACTATGGAAATATTAAGGAGCTCTGGTAGCATAGTGGCTAAGGAACTTGACTGCTAACCAGAAGGCTGGCGGTTCAAACCTACCAGTCACTCCTCGGAAGGAAGGTTGGGCAATCCTACTTCCGTAGTGATACTGTCTCGGAAACCCAAGGAGGGGTCCCTATGAGTCAGGGCTGACTCCACGGCACATAACAACAACAACAACAACAACAACATGGAAATATTATGTAAATAGCACTTTATGCTCCCTCTTAGCCTTTGAGGGATTGCTTTGACCACTTGAATGCTTTCTCTCCACCCCATCCCCACCCCCTCAACAACACAACACACTGCCATCAAGTCGGATTTTACTCAGAGCGACCTCTCCTTGGGTTTCCATAGCAGTATCACTATGGAAGTAGATTGCCCAACCTTCCTTCCGAAGAGTGGCTGATGGGTTTGAACCTCCAGCCTTCTGGTTAGCAGTCAAATGCCTTAGGCACTATGCCACCAGAGCTCCCCTCCACCAGACTCCCGTAATATTTCTGTTCTGTGGTTGGGGTATCTGTGAATGCAGAAGCCTGGATATGGAGGGCTAACTGTAATCTTATCTGGAAGTAAGATCATCTTTATTATGTGAATGAGGCCATATCAGCATGGGGTGTGTCCTAAGCCAGTCATTGTTTAAATATACAGGGAGCAGGGTAGGCTCAGAAAAAGAAAGGTCAAGCTGTGGAAGATTGATGTCCATTGGAGACAGCCAAGGAACCAAGGAACAGAAGCTGAATGAGGCAAGGACCACCCCCAGAGCCAGCAGAGACCGAAAGCCTTCCTCTAGAGGTGGCACCCTGAATTCTGACTTCTAGCCACCTCACTGTGACAAAACATACTTGTTTGTTACAGCCCCTCTTGTGTGTGTTTTGTTTTGTTTTTGGTGTGGTATTACTGTTATGGCAGCACTAGGCTACTATAC
>NW_006922206.1:639396-641349 GCF_000298275.1 Orycteropus afer afer
TATCATCAATCCAGACAAGAAAATGTGAAGCCAGGTTAGAGGGTTCCTCCCCATTCCATCTGTTTGTGACCCAGGGTGGAGGAAGTCCTGGAAGAGTCCTGACATGTGTCTGTGCCAGGGAGTGTACACATGGACATGAGTTCCACAGTGTTTTACAAACCATCCTGGTCATAAGCAGTGTCTGGGTTGCTTGTGTGGCCTGAAGCTTACACAATGTGAGGTGGGTTCTATTTAAAGATAAAGATGACAAAAATAAGTTACATTTGCCAATTCCATTTAAGTACAACAATGATGTGGTCTTGATTCTACTTCATGGCATCTCCATGTATGTCAGGGTGAAACTGTGACTGACTTTTTGGAAGTAGATGGCCTCTAGATGGATTCCAACTCCCAACCTTTTGATTAGTAGCCAGGCATATAACCGTTTGTAGAACCAAGGGATTCAATCAAAGAATATGTCCATGTAAACACATCTAAGCTCTCCCTCAGTTTTCTAGAAAAGGGCTGTGCATAGAGGGCCCTGGAAGCCCAGGCTTTAAGAGCTTCTTCGTGGATCTTCATTAGCTGAGAACTCCTGGTTGTATCTCTCCAGAGCCTGGGGGCTGTCAAATGGCCCATCCACCCTCCTCCACCTCCAAAAGCCTATTGCCCCGGGACAGTTTGTACGTCCCTTCTAGGGGAAGTGGACTGAGTAGGACTGGCATCCGTCAGATAGAAGCTGAGTGGAGAGTAACTCAAGCTGGCCAATTCTTGAGTGGGAACGGACTGTATTCTGTAGATACAGACTTGCAATATGCTTTACATACTGCTTCCACAGTCTGGGTCAGGGGGATGAAGGGAAGACGGGCTCTTAGAACACACATTAAAAGAGAATTTTGCATTAGACAAAGTTCTTCTGCAGGCTGCGGTGGTTGGGAATTTGAGCAGCATACTGCAGCAAGCTCACCTGTGTCCCCTCCCACATCTCAGAACCTTTTCCCCTAGTTCTTCCCATGCCATGCTGGACACCCACCTTGAGAATCTGTGGTAAATGGAAAATGTTTCAAGATGGCAGACGGGGAGAAGTAGAAGTTTGACTGACCTGTTGGGAGTCTGAGACCACCCGCATATTGGCATAGAAAGGCCTGCATCCAGGAAAGTACATTTTAAGTGTTTTGTTTTGTTTTGTTTTTAAATAGTCTCTAAGCATGTGCATTTTCCAAGGTTAATTTCTCATACTTTTCATGGCTTACTACCATTGTAAATAATATATTGGCATCACATTTTCAAAAATAACATTCATATTCTTAGATCATTCATATCCATTAGAATGAATTAAATTTAGATTTGAAATGTTGGGGAGGAAACATTGTGGAGGAAGGAAAGTAAGACATGTTTTTTGTTTGGTTTGGTTTGGTTTGGTTGGCTGTGTATGTACCACTCTTTCTTGTCCCATTAATGACCATGCTTTGCAAATTTTCTTCCAATTCAACCCGGCCACATTAGAACTTAAGAAAACTTCACGTATTTCAAGCCTGAATCATTTCTGGCAACTAAAAGAAAGTGTCATGCAAAGATCTTTTTAAAAATATAAAAATTGTCACAAGGACAACTGTATTTCCCCTCATTCAGTTGTTATATTTACAAAATATGTTGCTTATCAGGGCATATCTGACCTGGCTAAAAAACAATAAAGTTATTGAATTAAACAGTAACTCCATTGGATATTTAGATTTTTAGTAACTACTGAGAATCTGTTAGTATGCAAGAAGTCTATGAGTTGGAGTTTCACAATCATCAATTGTTCCTATTTTAAAGGATTCCACTTCTATTCTCCATCTGCTCTAGGATAATAGGAGAAATACAGATTGGTTGGGTTCAGATTTCAACATCTGGGTTTTTATCCCTCTGTAGTATTTTGATTGTTAGCCGCATGCAGTTGGCCTCCAAATCATGGCTATTCCATGCGCAATC
>NW_006922206.1:642294-643802 GCF_000298275.1 Orycteropus afer afer
AAGGAAGATGGGGCAATCTACTTCCGTAGTGATACTGCCTCGGACACCCAAGGAGGGGTCGCTATGAGTCAGGTCCAGGTCGATAGCACATACCAACCAACCAACCAAAGTAGCAGAACATAAGCATATTGGCAAAAACAATAAATACAGACCCCACTGAAATTCTTCCTCACACTACTCTAAGATTTAATACCTACTGCTAGGAGCTCTGGTAGCATAGTGCCTAAGACCCTTGACTGCTAACCAGAAGGCTGGCAGTTCAAACCCACCAGCAACTCCTTGGAAGGAAGGTTGGACAATCTACTTCTGTAGCGATACCACCTCAGAACTTCAAGAAGGAGTCACTATGAGTTGGGTATGACTTGATGGCACGTAACAACAACAAAAGCTAGGAGTTCTAGTGAAATCGTGCCTAAGACATTTGACTGCTAACCAGAAGACTGGCAGTTCAAAACCACCAGGAACTCCTTGGAAGGAAGATTGGGCAATTTACTTACATGGAGATACTACCTCGGAAACCTTAGGAGGGGTCGTTATGAGTCAGGACTGATTCGAAGGCCATGAGTTTGGTTTTTTTGGTTACCTTCATGTATCACAACAAGGGCTGGTGGCCTTGGTCCTTTCTGTCATCACCAGTAAACGTTTTGTTTCTTTTTTCATGGCAACTTAGGAGAAAAGTCCACACCAGACTACGTTGGTGTGAAGCTTCCTGAACTATGTTGGGAAGTGTGGTCATGAGTGTCCATACTTTGGCTGCACTATGGGTGACTGGTCCATTTTCCGGCAGCCATGTATGGCCAGTGCTGTTGCAACGGCTCAGACTAGAGTAGGTTTCATATGGTTTTCAGCTGCAATCTCTTCGCACATCGGTAGCTAGACAGAAAACCAGTTTAAGAGAAATATCCCCACGGCTAACACTGTGGAAGGAAAGGCCTGTCTCTTAGCACCACAGGCAGAGCTGTGATTTTATTACTTTATATTGAGAACAGCTAAATTTACTCCCACCTCCTAAACAAAGAACAGTATCCAACACAACACAGGGTGGGAATGTCTCGTGCGGGTCTTTATCAAGCCAGCCTCCAGAAAACACAGCATTATACCACTTGGGAAAGACAACCACCGCATCTCCCCAGGTGTCCTCGCAAGCTGCCTTTCTAAATATAAACTAGGCATTTGTAACCCATAATGCTTCTTGTTTTCATGGGCGAACATGAAATCACCTCAATCTCTGGCAGTTTTGCAAAAGAGTGGGGGGATTATAAATATTCCACCTCCTTTCGAAGCTTTGCCATATCTGCTCTGGGCTCTACTTTCCTCCTCTTCAGTTTTCTGAGCAATGCCATGTGAACCTTGGCTGTCGGTGTACAACAAGAAAAAAACAAGAACTTCACATTACAAACAGATTTGATCAACAAACCGTTCTAACTTCGTGTCAGGCAAGACTACATGGAATTTAGTTTTCTCCACCAAATTTCACTCCCAGCTGTGACGTGTCAAGTCGAATAGGA
>NW_006922206.1:646717-647986 GCF_000298275.1 Orycteropus afer afer
ATCCCACGTTCCATCTCCTCTTCTGAATCCATCTTGCATTTCTGGAAGTTCTCTGTCAATATACTGCTGTAACCATTTTTTAATTATTTTCAGTAAGATTTTACTTGTATGAGATGTCAATGATATTGTTTGATAATTTCCATATTCCCTGGGATCACCTTTCTTTGGAATGGGCACAAATATGGATCTCCTCCAGTCAGTTGACCAGGTAGCTGTCTTCCATATCTCTTGGCTTAGCCAAATGAGTGCCTCCAGTATGGTGTCTATTTGGTGAAACATCTCAATAGGTATTCTGTGAACTCCTGGGGATTTCTCTTTGCCATTTCTTTCAGTCCAGCTTGGACTTCTTCCTTCAATACCATTGGTTTTTGAACATATGTCGCCTCCTGAAATGGATGTAGATTAACCAGGTCTTTTTGGTAGAGTTACTCTGTGTATTCCTTCTATCTTCTTTTGATACTTCCTGTTTCACTCATTATTTTGTTCATAGAATCTCTCAATATTGCAACTCGAGACTTAAATATTTTCCTCAGTTCTTCAGCTTGAGAAATGCTGAGGATATTCTTCTCTTTTGGTTTTCTAACTCCAAGTCTTTGCACATTTCACTATAGTAATTAGCTTTGTCTGCTCAAGCTGCTCTTTGAAATATGCTCAGCTTTTTTATCTTACAATTTCTTCCATTTGCCTTATCTACTCTTCACTGAAGGACAAGTTTCAGAGTCTCTTCTCTCATCCATTTTGGTCTTTTCTTTCTTTATTATATTTTTAATGACCTCTTGCTTCCTTGATGGATGAAGCTCTTTATGTCATCCCACAATTCTTCTGATTTTCGGTCATTGGTGTTCAATGCATCAAATCTATTATTTAGATGGTCTCTAAATTCATGAGGGATATATTCAAGGTCATATTTTGGCTCACATGGACTTGTTTTAACTGTCTTCAACTTCAAGTTCAACTTTCACATGAGCAGTTGATGATTTGTTCCACAATCAGCTCCTGGCCTTGTTTTGGCTGATCACTTCTTAGTAACTTAAAAACACAACATTGGGGGAATATTATTTTGTAAATTACAATGCTAACACAATTTCCACCTAAAAGAAAACATTTTCTCCCTATCATTGTTCTTATTATAAAGAAATATTAAAACTCACTGCTGTCGAGTCGGATCAGACTCATAGCAACCATTCCTTGGTTTTCTGAGGCAGTATCACTATAGAAGTAGATTGGCCAATCTTCTCCTGGCCTTGTTTTGGCTGATCACTTCTTAGT
>NW_006922206.1:648492-660669 GCF_000298275.1 Orycteropus afer afer
AAGGAAGGTTGGGCAATCCTACTTCCGTAGTGATACTGCCTCGGAAACCCAAGGAGGGGTCGCTATGAGTCGGGACTGACTCGACGGCACATAACAACAACAACAACATATATAACCAAAGTCCATACAAAGTGTGGGTCATTGTTGCCGGTTAGCAGCTGTCTTGTTGGCCTCTCCCTCATGGTGACCCTATGCACCGTGGAACCCAAAGCCATCTGGTGCTGTGAGGGGCTGATACATTGTGGGTGGAAGGTAACCATTGTGAACCACAGGTTTTTCATTGGCTGATTTTTGGAAGTAAAGTACCAGGGCTTTCTTCCTAGTCCATCCTAGACAGTGTATAAAATGCCATTATTAAGTCCCATCCAAAGCACAAAGTGAACTCCTTAACTGGAATGACTCACTTTTTCAAGTAGCCTTTCTCTGCCTCTCTTCTACCTCCTGCCTTCCCACATCCTGCCTTTTCCCTGTGCACTGGAAGCCAGTCACGCCTCCCAGGGACTCCATCTGCCCCCAAACAATGGAACCCCAGAGCTTGAAGCAGGTTACCCTGACTGAAGGCCCGTCTGCCTGAGCTTTTCAAGTTGATGGGAAGCAGTGGCACTTGAGTGGGACATGGCTGGCTTGTTAGTTCCTGACAACAAGTCCTGTGTGCTCCACGGAGCATCCTGGGGGCGTGGCCCACTGTGCAGCCACCGGTCCTCCCAGGGGCGCTGGGGCTGCCACAGCTGGGCAGCTGCATTGGAAAAGCTAACTGAGCAGAAAGCATGCCCCCGCCCCGCCTGGTCTTTCTCACATTTAATTACCTGATTTCCCTTTCCTGCGGTCATGGAGAAAATGGAATTACACCACGCACCATGTAGCTCAGGAGAAGCATTGAATGTTTCTAATAGAGCCACTGGTGACAGGCACAATAGAAGTGCCCCTTGTTTCACAGCGGATATTAGAGCCTGCAAACAAATGTGGGCATTCCTGCCCCAAAGGTCTTCAATGGGAACCAAAAGGAGCAGATTTCAGTGGTGTCAGCCCAGCACCTCCCAGAAAGAAAAACTTTATTTAGCTTTTCTGGTATTGCCAAGCCTCCTCCAAGTCTTTAGGGGACTTGGAAGTACTTTTCCAGACATTCCCTTTCAGCTACAAGTAAGGAAATTTTGTTCAAACCTAAGAATACCCCCACCCCCACCCCAAAATTTCCATATGTTATTTTAATCCCTTTAGATAAATTTTCATCTTAGAGCTTATTCAGCTGCCCACTTGTTTTTAAGCCAATTCACCACATCTTCTAGAACTCAAGGATAAGCAGGTTCCTCAGATGGTAATGGACCCTAAAGGACACAGAGATTTCTCCACATTTAGATGAGAGGACATTATAACTACATCTGTGGATGAATTCCATCTGGTGCCATATAATTCAGTCAGGTTGATTGATGGTGACTTATCTCTCAGTTTGAGTTATGTGGCAAGTCCTAGGGTACTCATCTTCAATCTTGCCTGGAGTGAAGATGGCTTAAATAGTAAGAATAAACACACATAATGACCATGCTTCAAAATCTCCCTTGCTAAGATGCACAATTTGCTTAATGTCTAAAAATCACAAGCTACAAGAAAATAATTAAAACTTTCTATCACCTATTCACTCTAGTTTTCAAAGTTATAGGAAATCATTGTAACAAGGGAATGTGCCAAAGAAAGCAAACAGACACACAGAGAAAACAAACACAAAACAAAATATTTACATTTATTTTGCTATCCGATATTTGGTATCAAGACAGAGTAGTCCTCCATGGTAAAGCAAATCCCTATTAGTATAGATGCACTGAATTTTTGCCCAAAAGCCCTATGGGCTTAGGGGAGATGAGGGAGCTATGATTCCTGATATTAGAACACTCACAGTAGAGTGGACAAGATAAAAGATGAACAGGATAAGGATCTAAAAATGTAGACAAAGTATCAAGAAGGAGATACACAGTGCATTACTGGCATCTTATGGGCTAAGGGATTACATTAAATAGGGAAATTTCACAGAGAAAGTAGTCATATCTCTAACTGGAAGGTTCCTAAGATACCCACAGCCGGGAGGTGTCACAGGGATGTCTTTTGGTCCAAGGTGGATTCATACCTGGAGAATGATCCATGGTCTAGTACCTGGGCTCAGAGTGTACCTAGGAACTGTGGAGAGAAGACAGGCTTTTGAATGGCTACAATCAGAGTCTTTTGGTCTGATGTCTGGTGGGATGTGTACATTTAATTATGTAGGAAATGTAAAGACATTGAGAAATTTTGGAATAAAAAAGAGATATCCCTCTGCTCAGAATCAGGAAGATGATTTGGAAGTAACATTTGAAGGAGTAAAAGAAGATAAATTAGAGTATCTTTACAATATTCCAAGTAAGAGAACCTGAGAGACAGTTATGGTAGTGGAGCTGGAAGAAAGTGCAAATCAGACCCAAACTGCAGGCTGGTACTCTAGAACTTGGACTATGACCACTTAAGATAAGGAAGAAGGACAATAAAATATGACACCAGCCTTTGAATGTTTGCAGGCTTAGAAAATTTAAAAAGAGCAGGTTGTCACTCACTTGAGGACAATTTATAAAATCCCTTGTATATTCCAAGTGTCCTGTCTGAACTTGACTAGGCACAGGGTGGGAGACAAGACCTCTTCTTTCTTGGAATTTACATTGTCTGATAAGTAAATAAAGAGAGAAATGGGTGATGAGTCAGAGTAACTAGAAAGTCACATTAGATGGTGTGGTCAAGAGCAGCTTAAGTGGAGAGATGATAGTTGAGCTGGGAATTATAATAATAGAACACCGTCATGCAAGGAGGGATGTGAGGAGAACAAAGACAGACAATCTGGACTGGTGAAGGTGAACCAGGTGGTGAGCTGAATTTGGAGATAAGTCAAAAAGAGCCTGGGGTCTTGATAAGGACTCAATTTTGATCTAAGACCAGCAAATGATTAGAAAGTTTCAATCTCTAATCTGTAAAAGATCTCTCAATGGATGAGTAAGGAATCATTTCTGATGGGGCAGGGTAAATAATGGAAGTTGGGAATCCAGTTAAAAGGGCTAGGAAGAATCCAGGTTGGAGATGGTGAGGAGTAACTGCCATCAAGTTGATTCCAACTTACAGCAACACCCATTGGGTTTCCAAGGCTGTAAATCTTTATGGAAGTAGTTTGTCTCCTCCCACAGAGTAATTAGTGGGTATGAACCACTGACCATCTGGTTAACACTCAAATGTCTTACCCATTACATGACCAGAGATCCTTTAAAAATGTATAATGACTTGATTTTGGAAATAGTACATTTGAGATGGTGATTAGGAAATATAGAGGAGAGGGAATCTACAAAAGGGACTGAAAATGTGTAGAGAGGAAGAAGAGTATAGTATAAAAAACAGGAGAATATTCACATGTTTCATGAAGCAAGGAATGGTCACTCATGTCAATCCATCATGAAAGGACAAACAGGATGAGGATATGTCCTGGGAACATGACCATTATTGTGGATTCCACCAAGGTTGCCCTGGATAAACCTGCTTGGAGTTTGCTGAAGATAACATTGTGTTTAAGAAATGGAAGCCTAACAGTGAATAACTATGTACTGAGTATGATGTCCACCGCTCGTCTGTCAGTTTGTTGGACTGTGATGGCTTGCCTGTTGCTGTGTAACTGGAGGCTATGCCACCAGTATTTCAAATACCAGCAGGGTCACCCATAGTGGACAGTTTCAGCAAAGCTACCAGACTAAGGCTGACTCAGAAGAAGGAAGAGGCCATCCATGTTTCAAAAAATTGGCCAATGAAAACAGTATGAATAGCAGTGAAACACTGTCTGATACATTACAGAAAAACATTATGAATAGTCCTGAAACGGTGTCTGATATAGTGAAAGAAGATCAGCTCCTCAGGTCAGAAGACACTCTAAATATGAGTAGGGAAGTGCTGCCTCTTCAAATTACATTAATGATGTGGATGGAATAAAGCTATTGTGACCTCTACTTGTTGAAGTGGCATGACTCAAAAAGGGGAGAAACAGCTCCAAACATCCATTAGTAATTGGGACATGGAATGTATGAAGTATAAATCTAGGAAAGTTGGAAGTTGTGAAAAATGAAATGGAGCACATTAAAATCCACATCCTAAGTATTAGTAAGCTGAAATGGACTGGTTTTGGTCATTCTGAATCAGACAATCATAAGACCTATTATACCTGGAATGACAAATTGAAGAGAACTGGCATTCCATTCATCATCACAAAGAATGTTGCAAGATCTATGCTGAAGTACAATGTTGTCAACCCCCAAAAAAACCCAAACCCACTGTCACAGAGTCAATTCTGACTCATAGCAACCTCCATTGGGTTTATGAAAGTAGATCATCAGTCTTCCTCCCATGGAGGATTTGAACCATCAATTTCCAGTTACCAGTCAAATGCCTTATGCACCATGCCACTAGAGCTCCTTACAATGCTGTCAGTGATAGGATGATAGCCATATGCCTATAAGGAAGATCAGTTAGTACAACTATTATTCAAATTTACGTACCAACCACCAAAGCCAAAGAAGAGGAAATTGAAGATTTTTACAAACTTCTGAAGTCTGAAATTGACCAAACACACAATCAAAATGTGTTGATTATTACTGATAATTGGAATGCAAAAGTTGGAAACAAAGAAGAATCACCAGCATTTGGAAAATATGGCCTTAGTGATAGAAATCACACTGGAGAACACAAATAGAATTTTTCAAGACCAATGACTTATTCGCTGCAAATACCTCTTTCAACAACATAAATGGCATCTATCCACATGTACTTTACCATATGAATGAACAGGAATCAGATGGAGTACATATGTATGTAAAGGTGATAGAGAAGTTCAATATCTTCAGCCACAAGTCAAGATGACTTGATGGATTACACCTCAACATAAAGAAAATGAAAATCCTCCCAACTGTGCCATAAAGCAGCATCATGATAAATGGAGAAAGGATTAAAGTTGTCAAAGATTTCATATTACTAGGTTCCACTATCAACAACAATGGAAGCAGCAGTCAAGAAATCAGACCACATATTGCTCTGGGCAAATCTGCTGCAAAAGACCTCTTTAAAGATGTCTCTTTGAAGACTAAGGTGTGCCTAACCCAAGCCATGGTGTTTGCAATAACCTCCTATGCATGTAAAAGCTGGACAATGAACAAGGAAGACTGAAGAAAGGTTGAGGCTTTTGAGCTGTGGTGTTGGTGAAGAATACTGAAAGTGCCGTGGACTGCCAGAAGAAGTAACAAATCTGTCCTGGAGGAAGTGCGGCCAGAATGCTCACTGAAGGGAAGAATGAGCAGACTTTGTCTCACCAATGTTGGTCATGTTGTCAGAAGGGACCATTCTCTGGAGAAGGATATCATGCTTGGAAAGTAGAGGGTGAGCAAAAAAGGGGAAGGGCTTCAACAAGATGTTCTGACACAGTGGCTCAGTATATCAACTATTGTGAGGCTGGTGCAGGTCTCATCAGTGTTTTATTCTGTTGTACGTGGGGTGCCAGGAGTCGGAGTGAACTTGTGGCACCTAACAAAAACAACAACATAGATATAGATATAGATATGGATATGGATATAGATATCAATGAATGTGCCATGCCATGGACATCTAGAAGGATGAACAAGATCTGTTTTAGAGGAAGGACAACCAGCCTATTACTGGTCTTGTTGTCAGAAACAACCAAACTCTTGAGAAAGATATCATTCTTGGAAAAGTATAGGGTCAGTGAAAAGGGGGAAGACCCTCAATGCATAGATTGATACAGTGGCTGCAATGATTGGTTCAAGCATAGTAATGATTGTGAGGAAGGGTCAGGATTGGGCAGTGTTTTGTTCTGTTGTACATAAACTTGCTATGAGTCGGAAGTGGCTTCACAACACCTAACAATATATATCTTGAGTATATGTATATATAATGAGTTCTTTCCTTGTCTGGTGTTTGAAATATCAGATAGAATTTAGTCAATTAACTCAAGTTCTACATTTTATAGGTAAAATATTTATACATGCTCCCAAAATATGTCCGTGTGTTCGCTCCATTTCCCTTCATCTGTGTTCATGTCAATTGATAATGAACAGAATTTTCAAAAACAGAAAGGTTATTCCAATTTATTACTATTAATGACTGATTTTGTTGTTGTTGTTATGTGCCATTGAGTCATCCCTGGCTCATAGTGACTGATTCAATTTCTTCCTCTTTGAACTTGGTGATTTTAGATATCTCTCCACTGTTCACTTTAGTGCAAGAATTAATGACCTTTCTGAAGTCGATGAAAATTCTCAATTTCCCTCACCTCATGGGGTCCTGTGAAGATTGCCTGGGTTGAGGATGGAATGGCTCTCTGGACACTAGGCATATTTGTGCCTGGTTCTCCAGGTCTCTAAGTCTGCCGAAATGTCTGTGCTGTGCAGACACAGAGCAAGTTCTCTGTCTTACTATAGTGATTGCTGTTGCTATGTTAATAGCTGTTTGGTTCAAAACTGTTGCCCATATTTATAAACAACTTCAGACCCTCTTTTGGGCTTAATGTCATCTCAGATTCACTGACAGGGTGTTTAGCTCAGGCCCTGCCTTCACTGTGTCCTCGAGCCTGAACTCCCACTGGACTTTGTTTCCAGTTGTAGCTGGAGTGAGGAGCTGACATGGCCTGGGGGACCCTCTGCACTCCATACTTGGACTTCCTTGTTTGGTGTAGAGCTGTGTGCTATGACTTACAGGAAAACATCTTTGAAATGCAAAGTGTGGCCAAGGCAGTAAGGAAGGAGCCCTAGTATAATTATTCTATAAGTTGTAGACAGTCTTAACTCAGATAGAAGAGCCAAGACCACACCAGCATTTGTGAGGGTGGCAGATATCTCAGAAGGCTGGGGAGGATAGCAGAGCTATGTGAAGGTCATTTTCTTGTCCTGAGTGAGCCTGGGCACATGTCCCTGTGACCCAGCCTCCTCTCTTAGACTACCTTGCCTCTCCATGGTAGTCAAGATTCAGAGATAATCCAGCACCCTTTCTTGGAGACACTTAGGAAGGTCTGTGTGCATGGGAAACACAGTAGGTATGTCCGTAGAGTGTGTAGGTCTTGGAGAGTGTTTGCTTGGTCTAGCAAATCTCCATCCCTTCTAAACCTGGGACAGCTTGACATTAGCCTGCTGTTAGCAAGTTACTCGTGCCTTTTGAATCTTCGCCTTATATTCTTCTTCTAGGGTTCACCTTTTGCACCTCCTTTCCCAACCCCACCCCCACGGAGTTCCCAAGGGATGAGAAGGATTTTCAAAGCCACGTTGTTGTTGTTGTTGTTGTTATGTGCCATCTACTCACAGCCACCCCTCCTTGGGCTTTCGAGGTGGCATCACTACGGAAGTAGATTGCCCAAACTTCCTTCCAGACAGTGGCTGGTGGGTAGCATCTTGGAAAGTTTCCTCCTCAATTACAGTTGAATTTTACCCCTCAGTATAAGCACAAGTCCTGGGGTGATGCAAGTGGTTTGCTCTAGACTTCTAATGTAAAGGTTGGTGGTTCAAACTCATCCAGCGGTGCCACAAAAGCAAGGTCTCCTGATGTGTTTCTGTTTGGATAACAGCCAAGACGACCCTCTGCGGAGTCCCATTCTGAGACTCACGGACCACCACGGTCAGAATTAACTGCAGTAACGACCAGTTGTATTTGCTTATAAGCCTAAGGAGGGGAGATGGGGAGGTCACTCTGCAGTTACTTTGAGGGCAGGTTTTAGATTTAGAATCTTCAAGTCAGCCACAAGAAATTATCCACTGGAAACTTCTTATCCTCCCAAAGGTTGATTTTCATAACACTTGCAGAGAGAGGTTTATTTGGTGAGAGAACAGAAGGAAAGCAATGATAAAGTCCTTAAAAGTAAAGTTGAGCTCTTCAGGAATTAGAAATGAGTTCAGCAGAGATGAAACTCGAAACCCCATGATTGGAGAAGACATTTGTGGACACATTGTGCACTCCTCAGCCCAAGGCTTCAAAGAGAGGATTTAAACTAAGAGTCACTCACGTTTCCTGTCCAATGGGTTTATTTTGGTTTCTCTTTTCCCCTGTGTTTTATCTCTGGGAATCTTCAAGTCAAAGAGCCTAAGCTTCTCACTAGAAGCTCTCAGTTAATCACTTAAAGGTAAAGTGGAATTAGCTGGGAGCCCAGCATGCCTTCACCAATTGCCTTTGCCAGTCAGCTAATTAGGTGATTAAGTCATTAAAGGGATATGTGCATCTGAAAAGCTTTGAGTCTGCAGGTGAGAGAGAGGATAAAGACCAAACGCCGAGTTTCTTCTCAAAAGTCCCCATTATACAACAAAGGTGATTAATCCATTTAACTGTTTATCCTTTTTCTTTTTTTTTCCCCCCTCTGTTTTATTTTTTCTTCTCTCTCTCTCTCTTTCTCTCTCTCTAAGAAATGAAAACAGGAAAGCTTTTCAGGAAGTCTTTGAACAAGGTAGAATAACAAATGCCCCTTCCTGGGCTGTTCTTGTGAGGGGGTCTATCTTCAATAGCCAGAGGTCAAAATGACTTAAGCCAGTGGTCCTGGGTGGGAACACAATGAAGACTTGGATTTGGGATTCACCTATCACATCATTAGCCTGATTGTAATCCAATGCCTTTTGAAGTAGCCCCTCTGGAGCACACCTTTTGTCTTTGCTAAATGAAGAAATGGCATTCCATGCTGTGTTTTCTCCCTGGAGACCCCCACCCCTCTCCATGGCGGTGGGCATGCAGCCCTTCACAAAGAAATGCCTCCCAGCATTGCCTCTCTGACACAGCAAATCCAATTGTCCTCATCTTTGGAAGAAGAGGCTTTGTCTGAAGGAGAGGGAAGAGGAAGAGGAAGAAGAAGAAAAAGAGCAAAAAGAACGCTGCTTTGTGGGCTTTTGGGCTTTGTTGTTTTGTTTTGTTTTGGTTTTAGAAATAAGTTCTGTTTGCCAATGAGAAATGAGAACAAAAGATGTGCCAGTAAACTGTGACTTCCCTGGGTCTGAAGGTTCATTGGTCTTAACAAGTTCACAATGACTAGCCTTAAAATAATTATCAACACACTTCATATCCTTGAAAGTGGGGTGACTATGCCATGCAGTATGCAAATAACTGCTAAGAAGGCAGATCCCCTCACTCAGTGTTCTTCCTGCGACCCCCATCATGCAGATCTTCCCACACCACATTTCATAGCAGATACCAATAAGGCCATGGCACACTTGCTACAAATCCAAGTGTCAAGAAGAATAAGTGTCCAGGACTCTCAAGTCCAACCTATGCTGGGAGTGATGCTCCCCATATCTTCTCACTCAGTTAATGACTTAGAATAGACACAGACAACCATATATATATATATATGAACAAATATGCCAGGAATGATGAATTGAAGGGGAATGATATGGTATTCATCATCACAAAGAAAGTTTCACGATATATATATATATATATGATTGGTATTCCATACACACACACACACATACAGATATGTGTGTGTGTGTGTGTGTATTGACTTCTAAGCATAAGGTTAGTAGTTCAAACCCACAAGCTGTTCCATGGAAGAAAGATGAAGTAGTCTGCCTCCATAAAGATTTGCAGCTTTGGAAATCCTATGGGACAGTTCACTTCTCCTATAGGGTGAGTATGGGTTGGAATCGACTCAATGGCGGTGGGTACATGTAAACACTCACTCACAGGTGTATTTTTTTCTTTACCTTCGTACTGCAGAAGAGAGAGCCAGGCTCTCTGGCTGAAGATCAGGGAACACCTCCTATAAAGGTTATGCTTGGACTGGATCTGTTTATTTAGGTAAAGGCTGGCAGATGTCTGTAAGTGAACGACATATACTTGTTAGAACATTTCATCTAGAATCTTTTTGGATTACCTGATTGTAGTGATGGGTGTGGACAACATGAAACATAAGTTGCACCATATACTTACACTCAATAATCTGTCCATTTAAAAATGAGCTTTATAAAATGGATGCCAAATACCCATGAAATAACAGCAGATTTTAACGCTGAAATGCGGACACAAAGGTAACATTGGATATCTCTACTCTGAAACACGTTAACATGGATTTTCCCTTCATAAGGTTTAATAGGGTGTTTATTCGGGATTCATCTCATCTCCTTCTATTTTTCATATCAAATCCAAGAGAAAAGGGACACAGGAAAGGCCACATGATAAGAAACTCTATTATTCTTTTTTTTTCCCCAATCAGAAGGGAACAAAGGTCCTTACTGCCCACAAGAAAACCAGCTCTCATTTTGTCTTCCTTTCTCCTGAGCACAAAACGAAAGTCTTCATAAATACTTGAATGTATTCCTTCTGTCCCCTTCAACATTAACACATAGTTCTAACTCACTTTCTCTAAGTTGAAAGTTTTCAAGTATAATTCAAGATAGGTTTTTAATGCTCTCTAAAGGTGTAGTAGTAGGGACCTCTGGTGGCGTAGTGCCTAAGGCACTTGACTGCTAACCAGAAAGTGGTGGTTCAAACCAACCAGCCACTCATTAGAAGGAAGATTGGGCAATCTACTTCCATAGTGATAATGCCTTGGAAACCCAGGGAGGGGAAGCTATGTGTTGGATCCAAATAGATGACAGTGAGTTAGGTTTTTTCTTTACAAGGTGTAGTAAATGAGTCCTGATGGCACAATGGTTAGATGCTCAGCTGCTAACTGGAAAGTTGGTGTTTCCAATCCACCAGCATCTCAGCAGGAGAAAGACATGAGAGTCTGCTCCCATAAAGATTACAGCCTTGGAATCCCTACAAGGCAGTTCTACTGTGTATTACAGTTGCTATCAGTTTGAATTGGTTTAGTTTTTTGTTTTTTTTTTTGCTTTGTTTGTTTTGTTTTTCTTGAGACACATTACACACACATATGCACACACCACAAAAATAGTGAATATTGAATTCATTCTCCATACATCCTATGCACCACATATGACAAATAGCATCCTACTAAACCAAAAGCAGATGCCAAAATGATCCATTTAATAAGCAAGTATTAACCATGACTTCATATTTTTCATATTGAGGGTTTTTTTTTTTTTTTTTGGTATCATCTTCCTTTGAATCTGAGAGACCATATGCCGTGACCTGTCCTACAACTATGTGTTCATGCACACTCCTTAGGTGGTTCATTCTCTTATTTCCGCTAGTAATTGCTGGAGATCAGGAAGGATAGCTGTCCCTCAACACCTCACTGTCTTCTCAATATTATGAGTGAGTGAGCCCTTCACTACCATGCAGACGGTATTAAAGCATTCATTGGCGAGCATGCACAGTCATTCATGCCGTCTCTCCTGTGAACCACCAGCTGCACTGCCAGGCTTTTGTTGCCTTCAGTGACGTGGCCATGCCTTGCCTAGGTGGCTTCCTCTTACGCTGCCATTGTCAGGACAGTTTCATCTGTCCAAGGAGAGAGTCTATTAGTTTGTTTAGTAGGTTCTCAGGCAACCAGACATCCTCTGTTTGGTGATGGATCTAGTACCTTAAGGACATAGAACTTCAGGTGATGGCCATCGGCTCCAAGCCTCATTGGTTATTATGCTCTGTTGATTCAGAGGTGCAAGAAGCCTCCAAAATTATTAGCCAATCCAGGTATCTTTTTTTTAGAAAAAAAAAAAACACTCCCATTTGACTTGTCGTAGCTGTTGTTGTTTTTCTACCCTGCTTTCCCTTCGTACCCCCGGTTACCATCAAGGAATATTTCACTTCATGTGAAAACATTTTCTAGACTTTGACAATAGTGGACTCATAGAGAGTCTGTTCTCTTATGATTGATTGATTTCACCTAGCAAAATTTCCTTTAGATTCATCCCTTTTATGAGCTTCTCACAGGTTCATCATTGTTCCTTACTGTTGTGTAGTATTCCATTGTGTATCTATACCATAGCTTGTTGGTCCATTCTCCTCTGACTGGCATTTAGGCTGTTTCCATCTTGTTGCTTTTGTAAATAGTGCTGTGGTGAACATGGGTATGTATATAGCTATTTGTATCACGACTCTTAATTCCCTAAGATAGATATCTAGTAGTGAGACTGCTGGACCATATGATATTTCTATTTCCAGATTTTTAAGGAAGTATCATACCACTTTTCACAGTGGTTTCACCATTTTACAGTCATACCAGCAGTGTGTAAAGAATCC
>NW_006922206.1:671984-672479 GCF_000298275.1 Orycteropus afer afer
ATTCTGGATGTCCTCTGCCAGCCTGATGCCCACAAGCCTTCCTGTCTTCCTTTCCATGGGCTCATGTGTGTGCACATGCTCAGCTGTCCACTTCATTCAGCTTGGACATTTCTGATGCCTGGATCTTCCCCCAGGATTTATTAACCTGTTTTCTCCTTCTCTTTCATAGATTCCCAGCAGTTTTAATGGTGGATAATTTTTCATGAAAGCAAGCTTTTTTTTTTTTATTTTTTTAATGGTCTTCCATTTTATTAGTCTGTCTGTAAGGGTTTTTAGGGAACTCCTTTAGAGTGCTAGAAAACGTACCATCAAATTTCATGGGAGAAGACTTTGCGTTTCAAAGCAGAAGTTGCCTATCATTACTTCCCAGACCTCATTTCCATGGTTTCAGTAAAGCCCATCTATATGCCTCCTGAACTTGTACATTTTTGTTTGTTTTGGTTTGGAAGGAAGCTGTTCCCCTGTGTCTTTCCTGACAAAATAATTTCCTATGAG
>NW_006922206.1:673448-677510 GCF_000298275.1 Orycteropus afer afer
TTCAAGTGAGTAACATGTGAGACGTGATTTATGGTAAACAAGGAGACTTACATTTGGGATGGGGAGCAGGTAATTTTGCAGGCCTTAAATACTTCACCTTTGTGGTTGTTAATTGTCATTTGAGTTGGCTTCAAACTATAGTGACCTGTGGTAGAAAAGAATGAAATATTGCCTGGTCCTGAGTCATTTTTACCATCATTGGTATATTTTAGTCTACCTTGAGACAATTGTGTCAATCTATCTTGTTGAAGGTTCCCTTCATTTTTGGTGGCCCTCTGTGTTACCAACCATTATAATCTTTTGATACTTATCTTTCCAGATGACATGTCCAAAGTAAGTAAGTCAAAGTTTCACCATTGTCATTTCTAATGCACATTCTGGTTGTATTTCTTCTAAGACTGTTTTGTCTAGTCTTCTGGCAGCCCATAGTATATTCAATATTCTTTGACAATACCGCAGTTTGAAAACTTTAGGACTGGGTGAGAAAATGTGAACTTTTCAGGCCATGGACCAGTCTCACCTGGCCATCCCCCAAGCTTCAACCATGTCCTCTTCTAGGCCTAGGAGGTGGGAAAGTGAGGGAAGGGAGAGCAGTGTGGAAGTTGACATTAAGTGCTCTGAAGGCCATGAAGCTGTTTTCTTTATCATTTAGAGGACCAGACACTATTTGGGTCCACTGGAGGGCATTTCTGGGGACTCCACAGAGATTTCCCTAGAACATGCAATTTCAGTGTCTGGTAGTGGGTTCCCAATGTGATGTGTTCCCCAGGTTGTAATCCTCATCTCAGGGACTGAAAGTTTGTATCCTACACCACCAGGTCAGCCTCACTCTCTCCTTCTCCAAGCCCTCATTCCTCTGATCTTGCCCTACCTACAGCAGCATTCTTGCTGCCCTCAAACAAGGTGCAAATTTCTGCCTTCTGCTGCATGCTAAACCAAAGGACTTTAATTCCTGCAATGCACACATACACACACACACATATACACCTATAGTATACATTTCCTGAATGTAAAAATAATATATGATTACTGTTTATATGTCGAAAAACCAAAAATACACTTATAAAGTTGGAATCCTACTTTGGTTACTTAAGATGTGCCAACAGTCAATGGACTCAATGACTAACTGAAAGACTGGAGGTTGGAGTTGACCCAGACACATCTCAAAATAAAGGTCTGGTGAGCTACTCAGTTCAAACCCACCAGCCACTCCTTGGAAGGAAGATGGGGCAATCTACTTCTGTAGTGATACCGCCTCGGAAACCCAAGAAGGGGTCGCTATGAGTTCGGGCCAACTCAATGGCACATAACAACAACAACAGAGCTACGTCTGAAAAATCAACCATTGAAAATCCCATGGAGAAGAGCTTCCTCTCACACAAAGTCACCATGAGTTGTACTGACTCAACAGAAACTCTATTTATTTACTTTTGTTTTTATTTTTATGTTCAATACATTTATGAGACACATGGCTGGACTGCTCCAAGGAAGGAACCCTTTCATTTAATCAGAATAGAGACTTCTTACACAAAAAGAAATTCATAGCACAAAATACTGGTATATAGCTAAACACTGGGAACTGGAAATAAATAAATAAATTGATAGATAAATAAAGGCCAACCTACTGAGACTTAGGAACAAATGGAGAAAATGGCTGTCCGTTCTTCACTTCACCAGGTATCTGCCCTTTGACATGTCTGTGACCTTGTTGTTTGTTATTATGTGCCATCGAGGCAGACCTGACTCATAGCGACCCCTTCTTGGGTTTCCGAGGCAGTATCACTATGGAAGTAGATTGCCCAATCTTCCTTCCGAGGAGTGGCTGGTGGGTTTGAACCGCCAGCCTTCTGTGACTTTAAGGGTGTTTAACTAGGTGCATGAAGGCTTTGTATAACTCCCAAGAACCACTTCACAGTGCCCATTCTGAATGGAAAAATCTGTACTTTTTCCATTTACCTTCATATGTTAGGGAGTAATGCTCCCATGGAGAACTTTAATTCACCTCATGGAAGATTGGGTGTATATAAAAAAAAAAAAAAAAAATGGAGAACTTAATTTTGGGTTAATATGTACCTGTATATTTTCAAAGTAGAAGGTCAGAGGAAAAGAGAGACCTTCACCAAGATGGACTGACATGGTGCCTGCAAGAATGGGCTCAAACTTAGCAAGGATTGTGAAGATGGAGCTGGATGGATAGTGCTTCTTTCTGCTCTGTTAAGTTCTTTAGGCCTCCTAACTGCCTCGATGGCACCTAGCAATAACAACATTTGTTTCCACAGGCTTCAGGAACCTCCTTTCTAAGGTGTGTCAACCTGGGGTCCATGTGTGGCATTGAGCCTTAGAGGTAAGGGAAGGTTTTACTTTATGTTTTTTTGTTTCCAGGATGCTTGTCACCAGGGTTGACTGGAGCAGCTTGCACACTCGTGCTTCTGCTGGCCTCTGTACTTGTCCTGTCAAGAGCTGATTTGTTTTTCAAAGACTTAGTGCCCTTCACTTCCAACTAAAATTTATATGGTTCACTAATTGCCTACACATAAGGACGGGTGAGCGTGCAATTTCCTTTTACTGTAATTTGAAATCCCACAGTTACGGTTTCTCAGCATCCACTGGGGTGCTGAGGGAGTTGGCAACGCCACAAGAGTAAGGGGAGTTGGCTTCAGTGAAGGTATATAATGCTGGCACAATGCTTCATTTTGTACTCAAAACAATTATTACATTTTTGCTTGCGCTAGCTTTATGATTTAATGAAAGACTAGTAATTCCAGGCATTCAAATGTAAGCATGCTTCTCTTATTTTTAACCACCAAGAGTCACAATAAGTACTAGTACTACTTTAAAAATGTCCAATTCAACTAAATTAAGTTCACAGACTTTTTCTTGGACTTACTTTAATTTTTCTTTCATGTTATAATTCTAAATCTTAAAAGATTTATATCAAAGGTTTCAGTCAAATGAATAAATTTTTACTGTATTAATAATTGCTACCCACTTCATTAAGTGTTGCATACATCAAAACCTTTATGCTGCAGAAGAGAAAACCCTCCAGGTCTAAGCACATCTGGCAAGTAAGTCCTTAAGATATTAAGTCAATAGAACATAAGATCTGATTTAAAACCTGGATGAAAATCATGGGGGGGGGTGGCTATTATTTGCAAATTATTAAAGGGTTAATATAGAAGATAATCTCTGTGATGGACTTTAAAGGGTGACATACAGGAACCCAAGGTCTCATGTTTGAGGTGAGTGTCAACCTTCCTTGTGTAGATGGACCGGCACCGTCCCCTCACGGTATAACATCAATCTGAATTATCCAAGGCAGCAAATTCGAATCCATTGCTGGTGAGTGAATTCTGATGCATAGCAACCCTACAGGACAGTATAAAAGTGCTTCCAGAGCTCTGGTGGCATAGTGCCTAAGGCATTTGACTGCTAACCAGAAGGCTAGTGGTTCAAACCCACCAGCCACTCCTTAGAAGGAAGGTTGGGTAATACACTTCTGTCGAGATATTGCCTCAAAAAACTAAGGAGGGATCAGTATGAATCAGATCCAATTTGATGGCAGTGGTTGCATTTTTGTCTGTCTGTGTGTGTGTGTGTGTGTCTAATCTTTAAGGGAGCAGATTGCCACATCTTTCTGCTGAGTTGCAGCTGCTGGAGATCAAACCATCAACCTTTCATTTAGTGGTCAAGCACTTAACTGCTATTGAGGCATAAAGGAGAGGGCACACTCAACTAAAACAACTCATGAGAGAGAAAAAAAATAATTACAGGGAAAATATTCTATTTAAATGCTTTTTGAGTTCTAGTTGAGTAGTTATTTTCTCATCTAATAGTATTCAAACTGAGATCAATTTAGCAATTGGAATTGGTAATGGGAATGGTGGGAAGCATGGGGTTCTTAATGGTAGTAGTGTGTTGGATCTTTTTGTTTGGTGAAGGTTTATTGACATGGATTACTCAAGACTAGAGTCAGCCCCAGGGTTACAGGTGAGGAGAGACAACTCAGGGACGCCCAAAGCAGCAGGCCAGAAGAGCAGGAGAAAGGGGATTAAAAGCCAGGAA
>NW_006922206.1:680604-685595 GCF_000298275.1 Orycteropus afer afer
CACCTCGTATGCATGTGAGAGCTGGACAATGAATAAGGAAGACCGAAGAAGAGTTGATGCTTTTGAGTTGTGGTGCTAGCGAAGAATGCTGAAAATACCATGGACTACTAAAAGAACTAACAGATCTGTCCTGGAGGAAGTGCAGCCAGAATGCGCCTTGGAAGCAAGAATGGCCAGACTTCGTCTCACCTATTTTGGTCATGGTGTCAGAAGGGATCATTCCCTGGAGAAGGATGTCATGCTTGGTAAGGTGGAGGGTCGAGGAAAGATGGGAGGCCTTCAACGAGATGGACTGACATGGTGGCTGTGATGATGGGTTCAAGTATAGCAGGGATTGTGGGGCTGGTGCAGGATCAGGCAGAGTTTCATTCTGCTGTGCATGGGGTCGCTATGAGTCAGAAATGACTCGACGGCACTTAACAACAACAACTCAAGACTAAGTGTAAATGATGTAGATGTGATTAAGGCATGGTTTCTGTACTCAAATGAGGACAATCTAAGAGGGAACGTTGAATATTTTCATAAATAGTTGTAATGCAAGACAGACTATGATAGTAGCCAAAAGTGTTATCTATAGAGTTTCAAGAAGGTGAATCCTTTGCTTAGGGGAGAGGCCTTCAATAAATGTTAATTAACAAAGCATACCTATGATTGTATATGATACAGTCATCTTACATTTTCTTAGTCCATTACAACATTTAAATAAGTGGGTAGGGACACTGTTTTAATGTCATCTTTTTTTCCCCCATATTCTCCTCTGTAGGTTTATTTTACAGAATTATACAATTGGGAGAAAAAAAAAAAAAAATCTTGAGATGCCCTACTCTATTCTCTCATAAAATGACAGAGGTGGTGCCTCATACTTAAAGATATTAAAGAAGATGAATAAGACCTTGAAGTCTTGTAAATGCAAAACAAAAAATGTGTTGGTTCATATCTAGGGAAGAAGTTTAAAATAGGACTGGATGCAGAAGTTCCAATAGTATGTGCCTGAGCTGTCTCTCATCCTTTCTTCTCTACCTTTGCCTTCCTTTCTCCCTCTCCTCCTCTATTACATTCTTCATTTCTTACCTCTGTGTAGTCAATACCTCACTGCCATCAAGTTGATTGTGACTCACAGTGACCCCCATTGAGTTTCCAAGACTGCCAGTCTTTACCCAAGCAGAATGGCACATCTCTCTCCCATAGACCAGCTGGTGGGTTCAAACCACTGCCCTTTTGGTTGGCAGTGGAATGCTTTAACCTCTACACCACCAGAGCTCCTTACCTCTGTGTATTTGTCTCATCATTTTCCACTGTAAATTGGCTTTTCCAATGTAGTCAAAAATGAGTCTCCACCCTGCTCAGCAACTCCAAGAGAAAGGGAGACTCTTTCTTTGAATCTCCCTGTATTAATCCTAGTGATGGCCACAGATGGACCTTGTTGGGGTCACTAGCCATCTCCTTGGCCAGAGTAATGGGGTTACATATGGTCCAACCTGGACATGTCACAGTCCCTCCATATAGAAGAGGGAAAAGGAGGACATAGTGCCTAAGGAAAAACTTGTTCATCCATATGGGACAGGGATGAGGTGGCTTTCCCAAGCAAGGCATGTGAAGTAAAGGAGAACATTCCACATCTGCTCCAAGCAGCATTTCTGTGGAGAAGGCAGACCCAAGTTTCAGTTCTCCTGTGCTGGAGCTCACTGTCCTTTCTCTACACAACTTTGACCTCCAGAGAGTTGAGCTTAAAGGTAGACACCAGTTAATACTGCCATGAAAATCATAAAGAATCAGAATTTTAGAACAAGAAAAGACTTGAAGATCAAAAGTATCACTAGAGAATCAGGCTATTTCTGATAACCTGTGATATAGCCTCCTATCAAATGCCAGATTTTCATTAAAATAACATCAGATCACAATGGGATTGAGTATATGGCTAAATTTTCTAGCCTGCCCCCTCCCCCCGTATCTGTTCTTATTCCTGGGCCTTGATTGCAATTTCTCCCCAGTCAGAACCGTTGCCTACACATCCCCATCTCTTACCCTTGGTAGAAGTAAGGAACAAAAAAAGTGACAACTGGATTTATTCCCCAAAAAATATCAAATCCCATGGTGGACAGGTTTCAGTGGAGCTACTAGACTAAGACAGACTCGGAAGAAGGAAGGGGCCATCCACTTCTTAAAGAATTGGCCACTGAAAATCTTATGAATAGCAGTGATACACTGTCTGATACATTACTGGAAAACTTTATGAATAGCCCTGAAACATTGCCCAATACAATGCCTGAAGATGAGCCACTCGGGTCAGAAGGCACTCAAAATATGACTGGGAAAAAGCTGCCTCCTCAAAGTAGAGCCAATCTTTATGATGTGAATGGAGTAAAGCTTTTGGGGCATTCAGTTGCTGATGGGTCACGACTCAAAATGGGGGAAAAAAAAAAAAAAAAGAACAGCTGCAAACATCTATTCACAATCATAATGTCGAATGTATGAATCTAAGAAAATTTGAAGTTATCAAAAATGACATGGAATAAATAAAGATCAATATCCTAGGCATTACTGAGCTAAAATGAACTAGTATTAACCATTTTTAATCTCACAGCCATATAATCTACTATCAAATTGAAGAGGAATGACATCACATTCATTGGCAAAAAGAACATTTCAAGATCTATCTTGGAGTACAGTGCTGTTAGTCATAGGATAATATCCATATGCCTACAAGGAAGACCAGTTAATATGATTATAATTCAAATTTATGCACCAACTACTAAAGCCAAAAGTTAAGAAACGGAATATTTTTACCAACTTCTGCAGTCTGAAATTGACCAAGCATGCAGTCAAGATGCATTGATTATTACTGGTGATTGGAATTCAAAAGTTAGAAACAAGGAAGAAGCACGTGTAGTTGGAAAATGTGGCCTTGAAATGACCCTGAAAATCACATGATAGAATTTTGTAAGACCAATGCCTTATTCATTGTAAATACCTTTTCAGCAACACAAACAGCATCTCTACACATGGACCTCACCATATGGAATACACAAGAATCAAATCGACTACATCTGTGGAAAGATGTGATAGAGAAGCTCGATATCATCAGTAAAAACAAGGTCAGGAGCTAACTGTGGAACAGACAATGAATTGCTCATATGCAAGTTCAAGCTGAAGCTGAAGAAAATTAAAACAAGTCCACAAGAGCCAAAATATGACTTTAATTATATCTCATCTGAATTTAGTGATCTGAAGAGGAAACTTGAGGCACTGAACACCAGTGACTGAAGGCCAGACAAGTTGTGAGATGACATGAAGAACACCATACATGAGGAAACAAAAGGTCATTAAAAAAACAGAAAAGGGAGAAAATATCAAAACTGATGTCAGAAGAGACTAAAACTTGCTCTTGGATTGATAGTAGCTAAATAAAAAAAAAAAATGATGAAATAAAAGAGCTGAACAGAAGCTTTCAAAGGGCAGATTAGGAAGACAAAGGATAGCATTATAATGAAATGTGCACAAAGTTAGGATTAGAAAACCAAAAGGGATGAAACTGCTCAGCATTTCTCAAGCTAGAAGAACTGAAGACAAAATTAACATCTTGAATTGCAATATAGAAGGATCCTAGGGGCAAACTATTGAATGATGTAGGAAACATCAAAAGACGATGAAAGAAATACACAGAATCACTGTACCAAAAAGAATCAGTCAATATTCAGGATGTAACATATGATCAACAACCAATGGTACTGAAAGAAGAAGTCCAAGCTGCACTGAAGGAACAGGAGACAAAAACAAGGCTCTAGTAATCCAAGGAATGTCCATTGAGATGTTTCAACAGACAGATGCAGCACTGGACGGGCTCCCTTGTTTAGGCCAAGAAATTTGGAAGACATCTACCTGGCCAACTGACTGGAAGAGATCCGTATTTATGTCATTCAAAAGAAAGATGATCCAACAGCATTTGACCATGACATATAGGACAAAGGACTTATCTCTAAAATTTATAGAAAACTCCAACATTTCAACATCAAAAAGACAATCCAATTTAAAAATGAGCAGAAGCTTCATGAAACAAAATATTCAGGCTGCTAACAAGCACATGAAGAAATGGTGGTGGTCATTACCCATTAACTCATTCCACTAGCCACTCCTCTGATGGAAGGTTGGGCAATCTACTTCCGTAGTGATACCACCATGGAAGCTCAAGAAGGTGTCTCTATGAGTCAGATCTGACTCAATGGCAGTGAGTTTCTGAGTTTATCTTAAAGAAGTGAGAGGCAGGGCACAAAGGGATATATGCACACCCAAGGTTATCACAACACTATTCACAACAGCAAAGAGATGGAAACAACCTAAGTGCCCATCAACTGAGGAATGGATAAACAAACTGTGGTACATACACACAATGGAATACTACATAACCCTAAAAAATAACATGTTGTTGTTAGGTACCGTCAAGTCGTTTCCCACTCATAGCGACCCCTTGCACAGCAGAACGAAACATGGCCTGATCCTGCGCCAGCTCTATGATCCTTGCTAAATTTGAGCCCATTGTCGCAGCCACCATGCCAATCCATCTCGTCATAGGTCTTCCCCTCCTTCATCGACCCTCCACCTTACCAAGCATGATATCTTTCTCCAGGGAATGGTCCCCCCTGACAACATGACCAAAGTAGGTGAGACGATGTCTGGCCATCCTCGCTTCCAAGGAGAATCTCGGCTGCACTTCCTCCAGGACAGATCTGTTAGTTCTTTTGGCAGTCCATGGTACCTTCAGCATTCTTCGCCAGCAACATAACTCAAAAGCATCAACTCTTCTTCGGTTTTCCTTATTCATTGTCCAGCTCTCACGTGCATACAAGGTGACAAAATAGCATGGCTTGTGTCAGGTGCACCTTAGTCCTCAAGGAGACATCCTTGCTCCTCAGCACTTGAAAGAGTTCCTTTGCAGCTGACCTGCCCAGTGATACATGTCGTCTAATGTGCTGACTGCTGCTTCCATTGGCCTC
>NW_006922206.1:688640-693185 GCF_000298275.1 Orycteropus afer afer
AGGATTGCCCAACCTTCCTTCCAAGGAGTGGCTGGTGGGTTTGAACTGCCAGCATTTTGGTTAGCAGTCAAGTGCCTTAGGCACTATGCTACCTGAGCTCCTATATATATATATATGTAAATCAAAGATTATTGGTGGTTACCAGGGGTGGGAGGGAAGCAGAAATATGAAGGTTTTGTTTTGGGACATTGAGTTTATGTTAATGGTGGTGGAATATTTTGGAAAATGATAGCAACAATGTTGGCACAACATGAAAAATGTCATCAAATAATAATAATAATAATAAAAGGTGACCCAACTGAGTGGAAATTATTGAACAATATCATTATTGTCACAAAACCAAAACAACAAACTCAGTCCCGTTGATTCAGATGTGACTCATAGCAACCCCTCCTTGAGTTTCTGAGGTGGTATCACTACAGAAGTAAATTGCCCAATCTTCCTTCCAAGGAGTGGCTGATGGATTTGAATTGCCAGCCTTCTGGTTAGCAGTCTAGTGCCTTGGGCACTATGCCACCAAAGCTCCTATTATTGTCACACACAAGTAAAATTTTGTTCAAGATAATTAAAAACTGGTTGACAGGGGACTTCATTAACAGGGCACTTCCAGAAAATCATGCTAGATTCAGAAGAGGGCATGAAACAAAGGATGTCATTGCTGATGTCAGGTAGATCTTGGCTGAAAGAAAAGAATACCAGAAAAATGTTTACCTGTGTTTTATTGACTACGCAAAGGCACTTGACTGTGTGGATCATAACATTTATGGGTAATGTTGCAAAGAATGGTGGGTTTGAACTCCAATCCTCTGGTTAGCAGTCAAATGCCTTAGGTACTGCATCACCAGATCTCCTTTAATTTTTCTTATGTGGAAGCTGTACCTAGACCAAGAGGCATGAACAGATCAATTGTATACTGCATGGTTTACAATCAAGAAAGGTTGTATCCTTTCACCATAATGATTCCAACTGTATGCTGAGTAAAAAATCTGAGAAGCCTGTCTATATGAAGAAGAGTATGGATGGCATCAAGATTGGAGGAAGACTCATTAACAACCTGTGATATCCAGATGACACAAACTTGTTTGCTGCAAGGGAAGAGAACTTGAAGTACTTTCTGATGAAGATCAAAGACTACAGCCTTCAGTATGGATTACATCTTAATATAAAGTGAACAAAAATCCTCTCAACTGGACCAATCAGCAACACAATGATAAACAGAGAAAAGACTGAAATTGACAAGAATTTTCTTTTACTTAAATCCACATTCAACACCCATAGAAACGGTAGTCAAGAAATCCATGTATGGCATGGAACAAGTCTACTGTAAAAGACATCTTTAGTGTTCAAAGTGAAGCTGTCACTTGAAAGGTAAACCTGACCCGAACCCAGACCCAAAGCAAGTATGGTGCTCTCATGTCAATTTTGACTCACAGAAAATCCATAGGACAGAGTAGAATTGCCCCACAGAGCTTCTGATGCTATAAATCTATGGAAGCGAAAGAAACATGTTCATTCAGAGAAGCAGCTGGTGGGTTCAAACTGCCAACTGTCTGATTAGCAGTCAAATGCTTAACTGCTTATGGCAATAGTGCTTCTTGTGGCTGACCCACAGTATTTTTAATCCCCTGGTATGCTTGTGAAAGTTGGACAATGAACAAGGAAGACTGAAGACGAACTGATCCCTTTGAAATATGGTGCTGGTGAAGAATATTGGACAGACCATGGACTGACAGAAGAATGAACAAACCTGTCTTGGCAGTATAGCCAGATGCTCCTTAGAATTGAGGATGGCAAGACGTTGTCTTACAAACTGGGAACATGTTCTCAGGCAGTACCATCCTGCAGAAAGATAGAATGCTTGGAAAGTAGATCAGCTTAAAAGAGGAAGACTTTCAACAAGGTGGATTGTCACATCTCCACCAGATGGATTGTCCCAGTGGCTACAACAGTGGGCTTCAACATAACAAGCCCTGTGACCATGGTGCAGGACCAAGCAGTGTTTTGTTCTGTTGTACATAACAACGTCACTATGAACTGGTACTGATTCAGGGACACAACAACAACAAATACTCAGAAGTAGATTGGCCAGCCTTTTTTTTCCTAATCTTAGTCTGGAAGCTTCACTCAACGTCTCCACCATGAGTAACCCTGCTGCTGTTTGAAATACAGGTGCCAAAGCTTCTAGCCTCACAGCATCGTGCTAGCCACCTCAGTGTGTCAAACTGACCAGCGGTTGGTGGCGTCCAGTTACGCCCCTTGGATAAGCTTTGTGTGCTTGTTACACACGTCTGCGCATGTGTCTCCCACCAATGTTAAAAAGGTCAACTCCCCTCTGAAAGGACAAAGGTAGCAGCTTTGCCCTGCAGTAATAACATTAAAAGAAATCTTAAAAAAAAAAAAAAGCCCAGGACCCATGCAGTTGGCGAATGAATGCATAAAAGTTTCCAAAAAACCAAACTCGCTGCCCTGGACTCAGATCCGACTCATAGCAACCCTCTCTCCTTGGGTTTCCGAGGCAGGTTAGTGGTCTTGATATTTCCCCCAACCAGGCAGGTCCAGTTCTCGCTTGGAGACTGCCCTCGCGGGGGCTTGGCAGTCTGACTGACGGCTGCAGCTGGTGGGCTGTGGAGAGCTGTCCTAACACGGGGTGGGCGGCGTTGGAAAGCAGCAGCCTAGCGCCATGTTGAGGCACACGTCCGAAGTGACCAGCCAAGCCCCTTTCTACCTCCTTTGATCCATCAGCAACCAGCCTCTTGTACTTTTCCACCAGGGCAACATCTGCCACAATGATTGTAACACATTGCCATTTTCACTCGCCACGCCCTGATTTAATAAATTAATAGAATTTATTGTTTGGTTTACAAACAAACTGTGCAGAAAATGCCAGGAGCGCCCATATAACAACCTGCCCCCTATTATCAATGTCCTTCATCCCTGTGGTACCTGAGTTACGACTGATGAACTAACACTGATCTGTTACTAACTGGAACCCGTGGTTCACATCACGGTGCACTCCTCATGTTGGACAGTCATGTGGTTCTGGCAAACATAACATGGGGTGTCCCCAGTATCATACAGAATAATGCCCCTGCCCTACAATCGCCCTGTGCCTTTTGTCGTGGCCTAGAGGTTAAAGAAAAAAAAAAAAAAAAAAAAAAAACGCTTGTGTTTCCTGGATTCGAAACCACTTGGTGCCAGGCGTGGAGTGTTTCCTTCCTCCGCGCGGCCCGAGACATCCCTGCGAGGCGGCCGCAGCTCAGCCAGCCTCCCCCACCCCCCAAAGCCCGCGCAGGTGGTGGCCGAGCTGGATATGCTGTTTACAAATCATTAATGAAGTGATTGTGGCTTTTTCCTTTGCTCACACTTTTGAACTGCGCGGAGTGACACATTCCTAGAGGGGGGAGGACAGCAGCGCAGAGCGAAGGCCACAATAGTCTTATTATGGGCCCCACACAAACACCGGCGGGGCCGGGTTTATATTAACCCCATCAATTACAGAGGGACAGAAGGGCCGAGCGCGGGGCACTGGGAAAGCGCGCGCGCGGCCCGGAGTTGCCAGGCGCGCTGAGCTGGCGGTCGCAGTGGCCCTCCACCGTGGCCCGCTTTCTTCCTGCACAATAAAAGGCCCTTTCAAAGCCGCAGGTTGTGCGCAGCCGAGCCAGGGAAGTCACTGGGTTCTCTGAATGAAATAAATGTCTCTTTTTCATTCCTATAAGGTTGCTGTAAATTTCCCTCAGTCCAGACCCATTAGGATTCCGCAGGAAAGACGCATACATCAGGCTATATACTGTACCCTTTTTGTGCCTACACATCCACTGTCCCCGGCCACTGATGCAGAGTTTAAAGGCTTCAATGAAGTGCGGGGCTCCTGCTGGGGAAACTAGCCACTGAAGCCATCTTTGTGTGTGGGAAGCTCATTTGAATGAACAGCATGGTGTCACTGGTGCAGGCAGATGGCTCAAGTGTCCCGTCCCAGCAGAGAGGGAGCGCGTAGGAAGACAGAGCGTTTACTTGATTCATTTTGTTCTTCCATTCAACGCAAACATTTCTTGGGCTACCCCAGTTCCCCACGGCTGGCAAATACGACCCAGGGAAAATGCCTTGTTATTCTCCTTGCTTTGACGTGTCGCTGCATGGGATGAGAGACTAGGTTGCTGTAGCCTTCAAATACTTGTCTCTTCACACACTTGTTTCTCCACTTCTCTGGGTGGGGCGCACACCGAGCTCACATATCCAATAACTGCCCAGGGAATCAATCGCCAAGGAACACCGGGAAGTTGGAGACCGTGGCCTGGTGCTGTTTTCACGTTGTATGTTCAGCTGGGATGTGCCTTAAATTAAACACCTCATCAGGGATTGAGCAAGTGGTCAGGAGAGATTTAGGACTGTACATAAATTGTCTGCCTTAAAAGCCCTGTTTCAAGTTGGATTATGTTCTCTCTTTGAACACGGCAGGTCTTTTTCTTCCTAACGTTGGAGAGACTTGCATCTCCGCCCTCAACTGGTCAAAAGACCTTACATTTAACTGATTCTGTCTTATTTCGA